>NC_071502.1:29225757-29528787 GCF_028408465.1 Anastrepha ludens | reverse complement strand
TATCTACGAGTACAGACGAACAATTACAAATACGAATTGCAATTGAGCGAGAGTGTCATTGCCAGTGCCGGTGCCAGTGCCACTGCCAAAGCCAAGGAGAGTGTATAGAAATGTTGTGAAAGCAATGCGTCATTATGTGCCGGCGCGACATATTGCTTCGAGTGGGTGGGCGCATTGTGGGGATCGCAAGTGGGCAAATGGGCAGCTTGATGTGCCAACACCACCGTCGCGCCGCTGCCACTTGGGAGGAAAACAAAATCAAAGTGGGTGCATTCACATGTCTCAAGTGCTTGTTATATGCTCGATATGCGGCGGCAGCAACAAGAACCAACACATCAACTGCAACAACAACAGCAATAATAATAACGATAACAACCGAGGCGAGGCAGAGGCAGTGTTGGCGGTTACGGCGACAAAAATGTGCATGAGCATGCATTTCACAAAGCCACACAACAAAAAAATGCTGCTGCACTTAAGCGAAATGCAAATGTGCGCGAATGCAGAATAAGACCAAGGTTTACCCCACAATTGATACTGATGCTTGCTCTTAAACACACACATACATACATGCATAGGTGCTAGCTTTGTAGTGCTAAATGTTGTACGTATGTGTGTATGTATGTACGTATGTATGTATGTATGTATGTATGTATGTATGCTTGTGCATTCATTTATTTTTCCGTCATGCCAGCTATGAATTGGGCAAGCGAAGCGCAACTTAAGCAGCAAAAGTGAAAAAATCAATTTAAATGCGTGAAAGTATGAAAAAGCGCCCACTGTGCATATGGCGTCTAACCGCAAATGCATCTTTCCTCAAACGGAAAACGTGTGCAAAGCAATGCCAAGTGTTACACATACGCAGGCGGTAGCGTTAAGGGATACAAGGCTAAAAAGTGAAAATTCTTTCAGGTCGAAAATCACGTTAAGTGCAACCGGCAACCGCTAACTGCCAAGAGGCAACCAACACAATCAACGCCCAACCATCTTCCAGACCAAATGCGGAATTGCGAGAATTTTTAATTGGATTTGCAAATGTGGAAGACACAAGGCAAAAATAAAAATAAAAAATTATGTCGCACACACTTCCTTCGACATCACGAAGCGCGCAAGGCAACCGTAGGCTTGTCGTGGCCCACAGGTACACTCGAATTTCCCCCCTTTCCTGGCCGAGAGCGCGCGCGCGCATGCAAGAACAAGTTCTTATTTTGAAGGCTTGGCTTGGCTTGGCTTGGGGGTGTTGCCCGCCCAGAACAACAGAGCATCATTAGGCGGAACAACCAACTGCCTGAACAACAGCGCCGGCAATAGCAACAGCAACGAAATGACGGGAGTAACGTGCCGCAACGGCAGTTAACGGCGGCCACAACATGCATGCCTGAACAGCTTGGCGCATATTTGCATATACACACACACTTATGTAAGTTCTATGTATGTGTGCATGTGTGTATGTACGCACGCAAGTTGCAAATATGATGAGTCATACGTTGGCGTTGCCATCAACCCACTCAGTTACAAGGCCCGTACCAAGCTCCCCATTGCCTTTGCCTCTAGTTGTTTGACACTTGCAGCTAGCTGTGGTGAGTGACTTGCAACGTGCGACAACACTGAAACGCAACGCAACGCAACGCAGCGCAATCATCATTAACAACCGCTATCCGCTCTGCAAAAGAGCGCTTCATTACTCCCCACTCGTGCTTTCGCCAAAAGACGGCACAGTGCATGGAAACTGACAAGTTAATATATACTTACATACACTCCTTTACGTACGTATGCACACTCGTGCTTACATAATAAAGTCACTTCATCTTTTTACAACATTCGCAATACGGCCGCCGCAGTCGTTTGGGTTTGGTGCGTAACTAGAATTAGAAAGTGCACAGACTCGAAGCTCCGGGTGTGAAATACCAAATAATTTTTGAATGAAATGAAGTTTTTTCTAATAGCCGTCGCTCCTCCGCAGGCAATGGCAAACCTCCGAGTGAAGTGAAACCTGCCATGAAAAAGCTCCTCATAAAAAACCATTTGCCGTTCGGAGTCGGCTTTAAACTGCAGGTCCCTCCATTTGTGGAACAACATCGAGACGCACACCACAAATAAGAGGATAATCTAAATTTATTCGCTATTTTTTTATAAAAACAATATTATTATTATTAGGCTACTGCGTACTGCGGCCAAAGTAAAGCAAAGTCTGCTGAGGTACTCTATATTTTAAGGCTTTAACGGTTCTCAGAGAAACCAATTTTGATACCAATAAATGATATCTCAGGCTAGTGGTGAATGAGAACCAAACGAAATACTTCCTGTCATCAAACAAACAGTTGGCGCACCTATGTCGCAGTTGAAAATTATGGTTTCTAGGTTGTGGGAGACTTTGTTTATCCAGGAACCAGCATTAACACCGATAATAATGTCATCCTTGAAATCCAACCGATAATCTCTCTTCCCAACAAGTGTTACTTTGGACTAAGTAGGCGATTCAGTAGTAAAGTCCTCTATCGGTTAAGAAAACTAACACTCTACAAAGCTCTCATCAGTCCCGTCCTATTATATGGCGCAGAAGCTTGGACGATGACAACATCCGATGAGGCGTCCCTTGAAGTGTTTTGGAGAAAGATTCTGCGGAAGATTTTTGGACCTTTGCACGTCGGCGACGGCGAATATCGCAGGCGATGGAACAATGAGCTGTGTGAGCTTTACGATGACTTAGACATAGCGCAGCGAATAAAGATCTAGCGACTTCGTTGGCTGGATTATGTCGTACGAATGGATACAAACGCTCTGGCTGTAAAAGTATTCGATGTGGTACTAGCTGGTGATAACAGAGGAAGAGGAAGGCCTCGTCTGCGGTATAAAGATCAGCTGGGGAAGGACTTAGCTTCACTTGGTGTATCCAGAGAGCACGAGAATGAAATCATTAACGCATTTTATTAGATTCGGCCAAAATCGCTTAAGTGGTTATCGCGCCAATCAAGAAGTAGAAGAAAATATCTCAGGCTACAGTGGCCTGTAAAGTAACCAATTAAACCAATTGTTTTGCTTGTCGCTGACCCATAAAATTTCGCCAGTGTTCAACGAATTTCGGCTCCTAGCACTTTCTGAGAAATTCGTGAATGCGGCCTTTTGTAAGTCCACAGAAAGGCTCAGGCCCAATTAGCTGTATGTTTGCTTCTTTTTTAGCTACATAGATTATCAGCCATTTAATTTCCCTCACATCTCTCATGTCCATCAACCTAACCTAAGAATACTGTGCTGAAGTTCAATCACGTTTTAAGAAGGTTCATGCAGTTACTTACCATTTTTCAGGTGATTACAGTTGAGTGCAGGGCTTTCAAAGCCGCCTGACTATCTGACTGTCTAAAAATACGTAAATGTGGGTTACTCTCATTCGCCTACGGAGACACATACTCTCAATGGTATGTATTTCTGCTTGGAAGATGGTTGCGTAAAAACCTATTCGACTCATTTTTTTTGAATTTAGGTCCATTGATTCACGCATCTGTTTTACCAGCTTCTAATTTCGTGTCTTCAGTAAGCCATATCTGGGAGCCAGGTTTGAAGGTGATAGAATTATCTCCCCAGGCCGTATCGTTCCGTAATAAAAACATATTTTAGTGTATAACAAAAACTTTATAAACGAAATTCACAAAAATTTAACAAAACTCGAAAAATTCTTTTCCAAATTTTTAACTTTTATTTTAACTTTTTAATAAGAATTTTTAGAAGACTTTTCGGTATGCAGTTTTACAGTTCATTTAACTTTAGTACCTATAATAATGAGTAAGTTTGAAGTCGCTCTAAAATTTCGTTGATTTTTGGCAATTTTTGTGATCTATAAGGAAGAAAATCTCAGCATCGAATGCAAAAGAAATTTTCAAAAATCAACGAGATTTTCGGGTGACCTCGAACTATCACTTTAAGGGGTTATACGCAGTTATGAAGCAAATAAAAGACGGGTTGTCAAGGATTTATCCTGAAGAAACTTCAGAATATTTTAATTTGAAAATTTTTGACGGTTATAAAAGCATCCTTCAAGAACGTAACAAAATTTTTTATTTATGAAAATGTTGATTATAGAGCGCGCTGCAGACGATTTCTGGAACCTCCTTTAAAAAAAGACGATTTACGGTGTACATCGTAACTCAGGATTGGATTTTCTGAAATCAAAAAAACCAAACAAATTTTGTTAATATATTAGATTATCTAGTAATTAATCGTTCGGCTAATCAAAATAGTGAATTTTCACAAAATGGCAGCTTTTAAAAGAAATGATTTCGATTTTTACGTAAAAATTTGGCGGTAAATTGATTATAAAATGGAAAATAAGTATCAGATTTACAAAAGGAACGATTAATTACTAGAAAATGTATCTTTAAAGATTGAGTTAAAACGGTTGACCGATCAAACAAGCCGTTTTCGAGATATCGTGTACACCGACTTGAAAAATGCCGTTTTGAAAAAAACACGTTTAAAGTTTCAATACCTACCTTAAAAGGTGCCGAGGCATCTCTACATATTTAGGTATAACTCCGAAAGTATTGCTTAGATCTACTTCAAATTTCGTGTGTATACTTTTGAATATACAATATGTACATTACAAAAATGCAATAAAAAAAAATCGATTTTTTTGAAAGTCACAACTGCGTATAACCCCTTAATATACTAAACTTGAATAGGCTATCAAACTGCATACCCAGATGTTTTATTATATAAAAACTCTGTTTAAAAAGTAAAAAAAATTAATGATATTATATTTTTTTGAAATTTGGTAAATTTTTGTAAATTTTGTATTGTAAAAAGTTTAAATATTTGATTTACAAGGTTTTTGTTTTACTTTGAATTATATTTTTATAAAGAATTAACGAAAAAAAATATCCATGAAATATTTGCAAATATAGTAAAAAGATAAAGTAGCTTAATTATGTGAGCTCAAGTGTGTATGTATGTATGCATATGCGACTGGAAATGTAGGCAAACATTTAATTTTAATCAGTGTATGCGTACTTATGAGTACGCCTGTTCACACTAATACAATAATAAGTAGGAATATACACATATATAAGTATAATAGGTGTATTTAAAGAAGTAGAGAACATCCGATTCCAATAATCACCGTCAGAGCAGCTGTACAAATAAACAGATGTTTCTGATATTTCTATTCGATTTACGCTGGTAAATTGCCATGCTAATTTATTTCCAAAATCGAAGTTATGTATGTTCGAAAAACTTACGGCGCACTTCGCTTGCCTGATGGTGCGCGTTGAGGTTATGTTCATTTAATAGGATGGCTAAAACCATGTCTACATTCACTGTTTTATTTAATATTCATCCAAACCAAGTTTAAATTCAACTGCGTACCGAAAATGTCATCGTCGCTTCGTAACTTTGACCAATCATCCGAACTTGTTGTTGTCGAGAACTCGTCATTTGCCCGTTTACTGCATAGCAGATTTAAGGGAAACATAATTGAACCGATTTTTTTGCGCGAAATAATCGTTGGCAATGAGGCTTCTTTCTGGATCAATGGATATGTTTAAATATATGTAAATAAGCAGAAACTGCCGAGGTTATTATGCCCAAAGTTTTTCATAAAAATTGAATGCGATTTTATTTGCAAAACAAAAAAATGTATACCTAACCATTTCCATATACTCCACACCTTCTGGAAAGTACTGTAGTTGGTGGGTTTTTTTTTAGGTTCTTATTATTCAATTAGAAAAACTCCTTAAAAGTGTTCAAAATTTGTCAGGAAATATTAGAAAATACATTTTTTTTGCGTAAAATTTTTGAGCGAATGAGCTAAAACTGTTATAATGGTCGATCTTTATCATAATTGTCAACAGATTCTCTGAATATTTTTCGTTCAAAAGTATGCAATTTTGCTTTATCTGCCTCAATTAGCGTCCACGATTCAGTTACATGGCATAAGACTAGTCCAATGATGATTTTGTACAGAATCCATTTGCATTGTCTGTTTAGTAATTTCGATTTGAAGAGTTTCGTTAGTGACGCGTATGATCTGTTAAGTTCTTCGATTCTCATCTCTGTAGCTCCTGGGCGATGCTACGACTACTAACATGTCGGTCAACTTCAATTATTTCTGTTATTTTATCGACATTTTCGATGACGGGCCTGCCTGTGCGAGGTGCATTTTCAATATCAAAAATGCCTGAACGGAATCGACGAAACCAAAATTGCACGTTCGGCATCATAAACTCCATTCATAATTTCAGCAGCCTCTCTTGCATTTTCGCCTTTATCAAAGAAAAACTCTAAAATATACCGCATTTTCTCTTTGTTGACTTCCATTGTTAAAACCCTGTAACTCACAGCTGAGTGAAATAAAAAAGAAACAACTAACGAATTTTTATAGTGTGAGTTATCACCTTGACAACGAGCATAAACTTTAAATTGTTTGATCGAGACTTTACGAGATGTCGATCACTACAGGCATTTACCGAGGCATATACTTAGACGGTTCACAGGACTCGCTAAGTATCGTATTGTCGTATGTCGTAAAGTTCTTAACGGTTGAATAAATATTTAGAAGACTTGAAACCACAACCAACTATTTTTGAAATGTGTGATAATTCATCATGAGACTTTAATCGTAACCTGCGAACCTCCTAAATATATTTTGGCCCGCTTAAAGTTTACGTCATACAGCAATACGACACTTATGACACCCTTGTGAATACCTCAATTCAAATAAATAGAATAATAAATTAGAATTACCCAAATAAAAAAAAATATTTTCTTGATACTACCCCCCAAATTTGTTCTAATCCCTAGAAAATGAAACACCTATTTCTTAATTTTTTTTTTTATTTAATACATACATATTTAACTGAGCCGTCAAGGCTTTGAATTAACATTGAACTCCCATGGGGAACATTTGGTATAAAATATTTACAAATCGATTTTATAAAAAATGGTACCAAAGAATAAAACAAACACTAAATAAAAATTTTTGTATTTTTAATTTTTTGTTTGTTTTTGTTTTTGTTTTGTGTTTTTTTTTTGTACTGGAAATGTACAAAACATTATAGAAAAAAAAATTAATTTACGTCAAAAAATTTAATTTCATTTTTTTTCTGATATTATTTAATCTCCTCTGTTAATTTCTCTACGCAAATGTACAAAAAATGGTACTAAAAAACACTAAATACAATTTTTTGTGTTTTTCAATATTTTTTGTGTTTTTTCGGTTTGTATTGCAAATGTACAAAAACTGATACCAAAAAAAAAAAGAACTTAAATAAATTTTTTGGGGCTTTTCAATTTTTTTTTTTTTTTGTATTGCATGTACGAAAAATGATACAAAAAAAAGTAGTGTACGTCAAAGAATTTAAATACATTTTTTTTTTCCAATTTTTAAATTTCTTTTTTTTATTTTACGTGGTTCTTAGGCTCCCTATATACATATTTTTTGCTTTATGGGAACAAAATATTAGGAGTATTTTTTCTTGATACCATATTTATATTAGGCTGATCCAAAATTGTTTGTTTGATCTACTCTAATGAAAATTTTAGTCAGTAGCATCGAGCGAGTTAATAACAATCCTTAGCCTTTCCAATGCCGGTATGACATAACTTTTCGCTGCCATCACCAGCAGAATGACATATACATATGCTTCTCAACTCTCAGTGAATTTGACAGGATCAAATGTTATTATTATTACTCCCACGCCACTGTCCCCCCCGCATACCGTGCGAGGCGGGGTCCATTTTCACCAAGCACGGCGGCAGCTTCCAATTGCAAGTCGCATTGACACTTTTGTGTTTAGTGTTTTTGTTATTTGATATAGAATTATAAAATATTGCTATTGTATTATTATAATTATTATTATTATTATTATAATTATTAAAAATATTCCCAACTATTTATATCAGATCAGAATCAGAGCTGATGTGATTGCCTAAGTTTATTTTCATTTTTGCACTTACAAACATAACTTTATCGAAAATCTCGCTTGTTTACATTACCTTAAAAAGATTTTTCCCAAAAAAAAAAAAAAAAAAAATACAGAAATAAGTCTAAACGGCAAATGTGTAGGGTTAATTTCGTGTATGTGTATTAACAACACTATTTTTAGTACTCGTATCTGCACGTCTTACAAATCATTCAATCCGGTTACTTTTCGAAGACAGTGTACATCTTGCCTAGCACCCGCGTACTTATTATTTTAATATGCTCCGCATTTTATACAGCGTGTTTTCAAATGTTGTATTTTGTTCTTGCTATACATAAATTTTCTGCTGGCATTTGACTTGATTTGCAAGGTAAAGAAGCGTGCAAAATTGCAGGAAATTGAAAAGAAAGCAAAACATGGCCGCCAGGCAAACAGGAAACAAGCACGGAAACATCAAAATTATAACTTCAGCCGACAACGTTTTTTGCCTTCTTCACACACGCACTCGCACGCAAACCCCTCTTCTCACATGCTTTTCCACTACCTTTTTAGGTATGCATGTGTGTGTGTGTGTGTATGTATGTTTCCCTGCTGCTTAGACAATCAGGCTCGAGTGAGGACGAAACAAATTGTGACGGTCTTCCGCTCAGCTTTGATTGGTGGAATTTGTTGACGTTGTTGTTATTGTTTGCTGGCGTTGTTCATGTCAACAAGACGAGCATAGGGCTTTTCCGCTTTCTTGCATTTCACGCAAAATGGCGCTTTAATAAAATTCAAAAAGTCTCTCTTCTCTCCGTCCAGTTGCAGCTGTTACGTTTGGTACTGCCACGCCGGCAATAGTACCAGAGCTACGACATTGACATTGGCGCTGTCAAAGTCGATAACTTAGTCGAGGGTTGCATTGATACAGTTACAACTAAACGTAGATTTTAAACCAATGGACTAAGTTGACTACATTGTGGGGTCGGTCGCTGGTCGTTGTCATGGAGGTGTGCAGTTGTTAGAGACTGAGCGGCAAATTATTGCCAGTTTTTTGGGGAAACTTTATGTGGCAGGCATTTTAAAAGCTGCAAATTTTCCCTTGACATCTGGTGGCCATTGAATTTTTTAGTATTTATTTACTTTGCCACCCAAATACGAGTATGTGCACGACGCTTTGGCAGGCAGTTAAAAATGTATTCTATATTACATAAATACAGCTATATAAGCGACTATCGCAACCAGTTTGCCAATGCTGTAAAGGTGGCCAAAATAGATTAATGACAACCTTGAAAGTTAGTTGATAATCAGATAAGTCAACAAGGCAAAGGCTTAAAATTCTCGGCGATCACTTCCTTAATCCACCTGAGATTCTCTTCACGATTACTATTAATCACCTACGGAATTTTCTAGTTAAGGGCTCTTAAGCTGCGGGTTGTCATGAGACAGGACGGCCAGTTCTCGTTCCGCAATGAAAGCTGAATTGCAAATGTGAAAAAATGGAAAATATTGAAAAGATCAAAGAAGTCTAAGCAAAATACAAAAATTGCCTTACAACAACCGCGATTTTTTAATAATGGTTGAAGAAAAAATAAATAAACATTTTTTACAGCATTTCAAAGGCAGCTCTTCTTCTTCTTAATTGGCGCGATAAGCGCTTACGCGATTTTGTCCGAATTTAACAAAGCGCGCCAGTCGTTTCTTTCTCGTGCTAACCGGCGCCAGTTGGACACACCAAGTGAAGCCAAGTCCTTCTCCACCTGATCTTTCCAACGCAGAGGAGGTCTTCCTCTGCTACCACCAGCTGGTATCGCCTTGAATACTTTCAGAGCCGGAGCATTTGTTTCCATTCGGACGACATGACCCAGCCAGCGTAGCCACTGGATCTTCATTCGCTGCGCTATGTCTATGCCGTCGTAAAGCTCATACAGCTCATCGTTCCATCGCCTGCGATACTCGCCGTCGCCAACGTGCAAAGGTCCAAAAATCTTGCGCATAATCTTTCTCTCAAACACTCCAAGCGTCGCTTTATCGGAAGAAAGCAGTTGCTATTGTGTAAATTGCGAAGGAGCAGAAATAAGAAAAGACTGAACGTTTGGCTGTTTCGAAAGTATTCTAAGTGGCAGCTAACCTCACTTACCTCACTCTTCCCTCCGAAGCTTATCCTGTTGTGTTGTAACATAGCAAAGAACGGCTCGGGTCCTATTAATGGCGAGACCGAAGCCTATCTCGCCAATGCGTCCGCTACTTCGTTCCCAGTTATACTCCTGTGTCCTGGGAACCAAATTAGCCGGATGTGATTGTCCGATTCAGTTTCACAATACAGCCAAGAACCAGAGAGAACTTAATCTCACAGAATGACAAAGCCTAACTGACGCTCAGAATGGCAATTCGCTCATTCCGGATAATGGCAGATGGGGCCACGTATTCCTATGCCTCCTTGTAGCAAATAATAGAACAAGTTTTTTGCTGATAGCGGTCGCCCCTCGGCAGGCAATGGCGAACCCCCGAGTGTATTTCTGCCATGAAAAAGCTCCTTATAAAAAATATCTGCTGTTTGGAATCGGCTTGAAACTGTAGGTCCCTCCGTTTGTGGAACAATATCAGGACACACACCATAAATAGGAGAAGGAGCTCGGCCAAATACCCAATAAAGGGCGAGCGCCTAATTATTTATTTATTTTTTATACGCTTGGCTGATTGCTGAATAACTTTATGAAGCGGTGTCAGCTGGAGCATCACCTCCATCGCAGCTGAAGGGCAGGTCCGCATTCACAAATTCTTTCAAAGCTCTTAAAATGGCAAACTTAGAAGCGTCAGTTGTTTTTACTCGCTCCAGGAAAAAATATCGTGATTCCGAAGGCTCCTAAAAGGGATTTTGAAATGAATACGCTGAAGTAAATAAGGAGAATCAATCGAACCCCTTTTGATATCAAACTTGAATGTGTGTGAAAGAATTGCTCTCCCTCTATATAACGATTTTAAGTTTATCAGTAAACATCTCGAAATATAGAGAGGAACCAGATCCGCCAATTTATATGCCATATCCGTACGGAACATTTTTTAACAGAAATTCGCTATTAGAGGAAACGCAAAATGATTTAGACATTTTTGCTCCTTAATTCATGTAGTCGAAACCCTGTGCATCTCAAAAAAAAAATTATTTTCTTAAGTTAGTTACAATTTTTAGAAACAGGGGAAAATTTACTATTTCGTACCAAAAGTTTGAGCAAAAACAGAGCAAAATTGACTGGAAAGACTGGAAAATTTACTATCCCAAGCCAAAAGTTTGAGTAAAACCAGAGCAAAATTGGGTGAGTAAAGTTATCCAGGGAAAATCGAAATGATTGACCTTTTCCACACTACTAAAAAATTAAGAACTATTAGTTTAATATAGTAGATACCCTTGGTGAAATGATTTTAAAGGTGAGCTAACAGATCGGTATTCGACTCTGAGCGAATTTGACAGAATCAGCTGATGGATGACGTCACTTGGGGTGTATTTACAAAATAACTGAGATTGTGTTGGTGATGACGAAAAAAAATCAGCCAGTGACACTTCATTACCATCTTAACACAGACTGATTGAACAAGTGTATGATAATACATGTGAAATAATAGTGCAGAATTCGGCTGCCGAATCACCAAGTAACGTAGCAGCCGAAGTTCCCCTCACAATTTCCTTTTTCACCTTAGCTAAATAGCAAACCTGGTAGTTTATCATCCTTTGTAGGTACCCAGTGTATTTTACGTTCACAATGTCTTTAGCTTTGCTTCCACAACAGACTCTCTCTGTCTCTCTCTCTCTCTCGCTCAACGGGTATCTCTTTTCTGGCACAGCCAGCTATACTAACCTAACCTAACAAATGGAAATATGTCACAACAAAGAATAAGGCTAAAACTTTCTTCACACTTATTTTAAAATGAAAAAAATTGTTTGATGTTTTATTTTTTATTATAAAGGGCCAACCGGTTTAAATAACCTAATCGTTCCCTCCACTCACTTCAAAATCCAACATTTCAACGGTGCGAGGCAACTACAATAACAGCGCAAATGCATACCTGCATGTGTATGCTATGCGTGTTAACTGTCTTGTCAACATACCAAGTGTCACCTGAAAGTCCATTAATACTTTTATAACAAACTGAAAAATGTTCATGGAAAAATGCGCTGTCACCAACTAAAAAGTGTCACCAAACTTCAGTGATATTTAATCCAGCGAAGGCAACCAAAAGGCATTTCAGGAAATGTTAGAAATTAAATCAATGAAAAATGCCACTTCATTTATCACCTTTAAAGAAATGCACATAAAAACGTACTTAGCGACTGGGCGATGCCAATGCTCTTTAGGGATGCGTTAGCCAGTTAAGTGGCGTAGCTATCGAAATGTTGGTGTTACACTAAAATTGAAAATTTAAGCCAACCTGCTACTGTGCGACGATGTGATGGTGTTGTGAATGCAAGCGTCAACAACAACTGCAAAAAAAAAACAAAAAACAAAATAAAAAAATAAAAATAAAAAAAAAACGAAGCACAGCAACGATGCTGCAGGCGGTGCGGCATTGTAAACTCATTTATTATTCGTTAACCCCACCCGAAAACAAAAACAAAAAACGTAGCGAAAACGGAGAACCAACAACATTTCAACGCCTTATAACTGAAATTCAGTCAAGCATTCAAGCCATCGTGTGCCCATCAAAAAAGAATCAACGGCCACAGAAAAGAAATACGAGTATCCAATCGTATACCCACATACATACATACATACATACATACATGCACACATACAGGCATGCAACTTCTTTTGGCGCTGCATGCCTACTGGACTTTACACACCTACACACATACATATGCAGGTATTTACGTCTACATGTTCATCTGTATGCGCATTTTCGTAGGCACCCTGCCACCCTGCATACCCCCTCAAGCAACGATAAAGCGCTGATTTCAAAACGAATGCATTTTCTCAGCATACCTTATGCCGACTTTTCTTACCTCACCTCAATTTTTCATGCATTTTTTTCTCATTTCAATTCCAGATTTTATTTTTACTCACAGCAAAAGGAGATGATGATAAACACAAAAATACAAAAAAAATCGTTCTTTATTTCTCAACAGTTTTTATGCTCGTTTCCCTGCGCCTCTAAGGCTCTGGCGGCTCTAAGGGTAACGAACAGCTCCACATCCTTTGCCCATCCTTTTATCATTAAGCAAATGTTCATCAACGCGTCAGGTAAAGTGGCGGCCGAAGATGCACAGTGAATGCAGGATTGTGGCATGTGGCAGGTTAACCGGCACTGTCAGGTAGACAAGCGTACGCACACATACGGCGTTGTCTATGGCTTGTTGTTTGTTCAGTTTTCAATGCTTAAGCATACAGATAGCAAAGTTATTTTTACTTGCTGCTTACTGGCACCTCTTCGGGTGCGCACCGCACTCTGCTTCTCAGCCATAGACAATGCATGTTTATCTGCTTTCTTCGCACAACAAAAACACAAAACAACAAAAATACAAAAAACGAATTTGAAAGACATCAGGCAGGCGGCAGACATTCAGCTGCATAAGAAGATGCAACGTAACGTCATTGACTGCACCAAGAAAGTTACGTCTGCATTGTACCAACAACAATAAAACATGGTTTGGAAAAAATTTGAAGACGCATCAGCACCAAACTGCAGAAGAAGAAAAAACATCACTCTAGCCAGCAAACCGCTTATATTTTTCAAACTGCTTACCAACGCTTACCTGCGCTATCTTGAGTAGGAGCAGCACTTGTGCTGGAAAAATTGCCGCTTCACCTGTTGTTGGTGCCCTCACATTTTTCACTCTATCGGATTCAATATACGGACTCATTGATCAACTGTTTGGCTTCTACAAGTGATTTTTGCTAAATCATTTTCATATGTGCAATAGTAATTCTCCCTTATAAACATGCACTCGTACACACATGCATATGTTTCTTTTTTTTTAATTTCCATTTTCTTATTCTTCTAACGAGCGATGAGCTCTCGGCGCAAGGTGTGCCTTATTCTTTTCATTACAAGCAATAATGCATAGTAATGGAAATGCCGTTGCTGCATGTTTTTCGAATATTATTAATTCGCTTCCACACTTAGCATGACATTTGCTTTATCGACTGCAAACTTGATGCCATACCTGCCGTTGCATCAGTGCCCAAGTACGTGGAAGTTGCACCGGACTTTCCCTGCAGTGGAAAGCCAAACTAGGCAACCAACAAACCGACTGGTGCTATTTCGACAGTGACTGGAATTTCGCCTGTTGTAAATGGCCAATTAAAGTTGTATTCTTTTATTAAAAATGAATGCTTCTGACGTTGGGTATGCACGCAGTGAGAATTTAACGAATATATGAACAGTTCTATGCGTCTTTGAAAAACTAAGCACCTTTTTGTAAGGCACTAAATTACTTGCTTTTCTACAAATATTGAACCACTTTAATGCAATTTTAGTAAAATTCTAAATTCCTCTATGATATATCAAAATTTATTGAACTTAAAGCCAAACCTGTTACAGTCACGTAAGTTGTTGTGGAAAACCGATGGAGAGGCAGATCTATATGTGTCTGCAGCGACAGTCAAGCTGCACTCATGGCCTTAGACAGCCCCCCAACCACGAGTGCTGTAAATCAAGGCTGAAGTATGTCGGTAGACATAATAACCTGATGCTAACATGGGCCCCGGGACACGTAGATATCGTGGGTATCGAGACCTCTGACTCCTTAGCTAAGATGGGCTCTGAGACCACCTTCTTTGGCCCAGAGCCCGTTTTGCCACTCCCTTCTGCGGTCATCAAAGCCACGGTTAGCAAATGGGTAACTCCAGCCCACAAGCGAGCTTGGCAGGCTGAGACAGGCTGTAGATGGACTAAACTGATGTTACCTGTTATGTCCGATCGACTGTCGCAAACCCTCTTGTCATTAAGCAGAAGGGAGTGCAGACGGCTGGTTGGACTGATGACGGGCCACTTTTTGTGAGCGAAGCACATGGAAAGGTTGGGCATCTCAGACAGTGTACTCTGCCCAGCTTGTGAAGAGGAGGATGAGACGACGTACCACTTCCTGTGCGTCTGCCCCGCTTTCGCTCGAATCAGGTTTGAGGTCTTTGGCACTGATGTGTTAAGAAGCGACCATCTTGGCTCCTTGGCACCACAAGATCTACTCAGATCGGAGATCGGGTAGATTTTTAAGAAAATTAAAAGGGTATCCAAGTGTAGTACAATGGAATTAATTAATGTCTGAGTGCTGCACTTGCTAGTTGTCCCGACAAAAAAAAAGTTGTTTTGCCAAAAGTCCGCAGAAATGTTTAAGGAGTTGTTGAGAAAGTATGGAAGTTCGCGTATTTTCGGCCCGCTAATTGGTTTTCATTGGATTTCAAACAATCAGATGTTGATCTCTTAATCAAATTACAAACCAAATGCTAAAGTACGGTGGAGGAAGTCTCTTTTTGGGTCTTGCTGTTTTTTTTTAACCTCATTGTGCAAAATCGCACAATCCCTTTGGCCTTCCAGGCATAGGTATACGATTCCTATTTTCAAAGAAGGCGATAAGAAACTGTTAGACAACTACAGGGGCTCTACCTTGCTTAGCTCCGTGCTAAAATTTTTTACTAAAATATTATCTGACTATATTGCGGAAACTGGCATTGCAGAAGAGCAACGAGGATTCAGACGGAACAGATCGGCAGTAATCAATAGGGAATTAGTTGCGCTGTAAAGCCAACTATTAATAAGTAATTTCAGTACTAGCAGATTTCGCTGTAGAGTTGCTGTAATGAGTACGAGTACTCGTATGAGTATCCATATTTGGCATTTAGTTGCTTTTTAGCTATTACCGGAAGTTACTCTTTCACTTTTTCCACTTTTCTTTGGGTAGATCATTAGCGCGTTATTGATGAAGTGTGCACCTAAACGCATTTCATGTGGGAAATGGACTAAAATTATAACATAAGCTAAAAAATTTATTAAATACCGATTTATTGCGCATCATCGTCCTACAGATTTATTTTCTTGGTGCATATACTACATATATACATTTAGGTGCATGTACACTTACATATATTTGTATGCATTTCTAAGTACTCATAATTAGAGAAAAGGGCATGAGTCAGTTTGACATTAAGCACAATTATTTCTTGATAGCTCATTAAATAAAAGGAAACTCATTTATGGTATGCGATTAATTTAAATTAATTCCTTTGAATTAGCTGAGTAATAAGGGCATGTATACACTTTGTTTGTATTGTAAATATTTTGATACGTGTGATTCAAGAAAATGCTTATTAAAAGTATTTTAAATCACATGTTGTAGCTTCTTTGTCTCTTGCATAACATCACGTGCATAGAAAAATAAAATTATTAAAATATGATAATTTTGTTTTACGTGCCTTCATCCGTTTTTTAACTTAAATTAAACTGGCAAAGCTTGTATTCGCTAAATATTCCATAATCAAATTTCTCTATTGTTTAAGCGAATGGCTCCTAGGTCCACCTTAGCAGTGCTAGTTTAGCTGTGGTGAATTTTTCAAACTGAGTTTCAACCGGCAAAATTAGTTTAGAAAATTTAGAAAATCAAGTTTAGTTTAGGTGGAAAGCAAAGCTAAACTTGCACTCGAAGCCCAAACCCCCCTCCTTGGTAGCGCGCACGCCTCAGCCTCTGCTTATATAACTACAACTTTGACCGCACTCCCATTTTGAGCGCAAATAAGCCAATAATTTGTGTTTATTCCGATGAATTATTTTATGAAAATATATAAATAAAGCTGTCCTTCATCGTCTTTTTATTATAATAAATACATCATTAAAAATGTAGGTAATCATAAAGTTATCATTGGCATTTAAGTAAAATTGTGTCATGAAAAATTAGTAGAGAAAAACGCGTCATAACATTATTCATATTTTTTAATTCGCATTAATAACTCCAAATATAGGCTCCATATGTACATCATTGACCATACTTGACCTACAAAGATATATTAAAAATTTCATTTGCCTTCTTAATAAATTTGAACCCAAAAGTCACACTTGATGCCACTTTTATTACATTTTATTTCTCTTTATTGCCAAATCGTGCATACATAACGCCTGCATAGTTTCTTCCTTCTTATTACTATCGTCATAAGTCTGCTTGACCGTCGTACATACATACATACATACGTACATTCGTACTTTTGTCTTTAGAGGCAGCCATAATTTGTAAACAAGTGCCCAGTAGGCCCAACCTTATTTTCGTATTTGCAAGCTGACTTATGCTCATACGCTCATATGTCTCTTAAGCATGCATACATACACACACACACACACACACACATTTGCATGTAAACATTAGTTTGTGTATTACTAGAATTGGAAAGTGGTGCCACCAATCCTTAAGAGTAGCTTTTCATTAGCATTTATGAAGAATCGACTTTTCAAAGCGACTCATGTCGGGCTACATACATGCATACATACATATACACACAGTTAGATATGTTTATAAGTGCTTTGAAGCAAAAGCTGAGATGGTGCTGGCGCTGGTGGCACTGTGCATTGAATGCTTAATTAATCGTTATTTAACTTTTCTTTGCATGAGCCCAACCTAATTGTGCCACAGTGTAGTAGTACTTATGTTACTTGCAACAGTCAAGCATATTCATTTCTACTCTCTTCGCCTAAGCTGAATACACGCATGTACATACATATGTATAATACACTCGCTTAGCTACGTATGCAGATATACACAAATATAAGCATATTTATGGGAGCACCAACCAAGAAGAAGGAAAACGATGAGAGTGCTGGCGCTCCCTTACTCACTGTTATGTCTCATGATTGGCAAATACAATGCATTGTTAAATAGTCAAATAAAATAAGCATTTGTGCACGTACATGCTCGTGAGTGTACCATATGTATGTATGTGTGTTAGTTAGATTGCTATGAAATACGTTGCAATCGATCAATTAGCAATTAATGCACGTTCTATAATTTGACTATGTATACACATACACACATTCATACATGCATTTATTTATCAAACAGCTGAAAAAATGTCAATATCCAGCAAATACCTACATACGTGCATATCATAAGCACAATTTTGGAGTCACATATTTCATGCAAATAAATCTTGTACAATAATCCCTTTGCAATAAGCGATCAATTTTTTTGTGAGTTGATGGTTTAATTAGCCGTGTAATTAAGAACTGCTTGACTCAGGAAGCATTATAATGCTACTAAAAAATAAGGTGGTACACACATACATGTATGTATGTACATACATACATATGTACATATTCAAATTTACATCTTTAAAAATAAAATATTCAATTTAAAGTTGTCACCAATAATAGACAAAAATAAAAATAAAAAGAAATAGACAAAATACAATAAACTGAAAAGTAAAATAAAAATAAATTCTATTCAATAAATCAGAATAAATTGAATGAATAAAATAAAATAAGTAAAAATTATTGCATTTTAATTAAAAATTAGAAATAAAAAAATGTTAAATATTAGATAAATTGAAATAAATTCAATGGAAAATGGAAAGTAAAGTGAAATAAAGTAAAAAATTATATAGACAATAATAAATGGTAGGTAGGTGGAATGGCTGAAGTGCCAGTCTGGCACTCTTCAACTAGCACTGAAGCGCCATTTTGATACCATTATGAGACCTCCAACAGGCAGATACATATCTACAGCCAGCCAGAGCTGGTGATGTAATGGAGAAGATTGATGGGATTTAGGTTGGCGCAATAATAAATAAAATTAAAAAAATGTAAATACGGCTGAAGAAGTGCCTGCGTTTTTATCCACACATTTTTTTATAAATGTTTTTTCTTTATAAATTTGTATAAAAAATATAAAAAAACATAAAACTATTCTTACAAAATTAAGTTTACATAAATGTATAAAAAAAAATAAATAAAATTTAATCAACTTAACTGAACTGAATTAAATATAATAAATTTTGAGGCCCTATGTTTCATCTAGGAACTATGGGAAATGTAATAAATAAAACAAAAGGATACAAAATAAAATCAATAAAAGACAATTTGATATAATAAACAATATAAAAATAAAATAGAATAAGAGAAGGACAATTTTTTTAAATTAAATTATGATAGGAAATGACTAAAAAAATAAAACAAAAATATACAAAATAAAATTAGTTCAAACGGAAAGTAAAGTAAAATAAAATAAAAGCGTAAAAACTTAAATATAATAAATAAAATAAAAATAAAAATTAAGTTAAATAAGTTTAATTAAATTAAATAATTTTTAATTACATATTGTTTATAAATATCCATTGTACAAATTATTATAAAAAAAAATAAAAAACGTAAGAAAGAACGAAAAATTTACAGATTAAATTTACATAAATATATAAAAATAAATAAATAATATTAAAATTATTCAAATTAGATTAAATTTAATCAAATCAAATTAAATGAATAAAATAAAATAAAACGTAAAACAATTTAATTAAATTTATTATATCAAGTAAAATAGAAATAAAAATAAAATGAAAAAGTCAAAAACTTCATTTAATTAATATAAAATAAATGTAAAAAATAAAACAAAAATAGACAACATCAAATGGAAAGTAAAATAAAATAAAATGAAATAAAAAAGTAAACAATTAAATTAAATTTAATATAATAAACCAAGCAAAAAACGTAAATACAAAAAAAAATAAAAAAGAAAAAATTTAAATAAAACAAACTGCATTATATATATAAGTATATAATTGGCGCGTACACCCTTTTTGGGTGTTTGGCCGAGCTCCTCCTCCGATTTGTGGCGTGTGCCTTGATATTGTTCCACAAATGGAGGGACCTACAGTTTCAAGCCGACTCCGAACGGCAGATATTTTTATGAGGAGCTTTTCCGTGGCAGAAATACACTCGGAGGTTTGTCATTGCCTGCCGAGAGGCCACCGCTATTAGAAAAATGTTTTTTTGTTTCTTAATTTTGGTGTTTCACCGAGATTCGCACCGACGTTCTCTCTGTGAATTGCGAATGGTAGTCACGCACCAACCCATTCGGCTACGGCGGCCGCAATGCAATACCATAAAACAAGAGACAAATGCAAGGTGTGCAAAAACTTTTCGAAAAAATGTTTACAAAAATATATATCGTCAGTTTGCCGCTAACTCTCATTTACGGTCAAAATAACAAACTTACTGTTTTTTTTAATCTACATATATTATAACTTAAAAGAAAAAGAAACATATTTTTATGACAGCCATAATTTTTTATTTTTCATTAACCCTGAACCGCATATGAGCCCATATATGGTACTGCTGTTTTGATTCAATTTTATTTCCAAATTAAGTCCATCAGTATCGAAATAACCTCACTTTTTGGCAAGGAGGTGAAAAAGCAGAATTGAAGTGCGAGTGATTCATTTTCAAAAAACGATAACAGTCTTTTTGGCAAAAAAAAAATATTTTCATGGAGTCTATATACGCATCTTTATCGACGACGGATAATAATTTTTCTGCATTTCAACTGTTTAAAAAAAAAATTAATTAACTGTTTGACAAAACAAAAAAATATTTTTCGGGGAAAAAAAAATATTTTCATGGAGTCGACATACGAGTACGCATCCTTATCGAGGGATAATAAATTTTCTGTATTACAACTCTTAAAAAACAAAAAAATTTCATTTTCATTTCACTTTTTGACAAAACAAAAAAAAATATTTTTTGGGGGGGAAAAAATATTTGTATGGAGTCGATATACCCATCATTCCTCGGATAATAAATTTTCCGCATTTCAACTGTTTGTGACAAAGAAAAAACATATTTTCATGGAGTCGATATACTCATCTTTCTCCTCGCATAATAATTTTTCCGCTTTTCAGCTGTTTTCTATATTTTACAACTAGGTTTTATATATGGTTCCGTAAAACACAAAAATGTATAAAAACCTTTTCATTCATTTTCCTTTCTAGTGTGCAACAATTTTTGTTTTTTGCACTGCTTTATTAATTCACGCAGTATGGTAAAGGGTTAACGCTACTCCCTCTACATAAGCTCTGCTGCCATTGTGCGTTTTAAGGGGGTATTCTACTCTAGAGGCCCGAATTTCGAGCATTTTTGACGATGAATAAAAAAAAAGCTATTGATATTTTTACGATACATTTTTTTTATCATTTATTTATTCATATATTAGGAGCACACAAAATAAATTTGAAAAAACAAAAAAATGAATTTTCATGGAGTTATGCGTCCTTGAAGTGGAAGGGGGGAAAAAAGGCAGTGTCCCCGTCGTCACGATTTCTACCCTTGTGGTCATCTGAAAAAAAAAAAATACAAATTCTTAATTAATATGAATGTCATTATCGTATGAACCAGAAAAAAAAGAAAAAAAAAAAATTTTCCAAAAAATGGCGGCTACTAAAAAAAGTGAGGTCGATTTTTCTCTTGTTTTTAAGCTTTCTCGAATTGTTTACACATATTAAAAAATTGAAATTTCCAGTTTTACGAGCTTCATACGATAGAGATATATTTAAGGAATATTCATGACAAATTTCAAGCAAATCGGTTGATTAGAACTTGAGATATCGTGCCGACCGTATCGAAAGAAGTAGTTTCGAGAAAAACACGATTAAAGTTTGCTGTCCGCTCAAACCAGTCTAGCTGCCACGTCACTAGAACAGTTGTAGCTTCGAAAATAATTCGAATTTTGAAAAATCCTTTTAGGGAGATATTTTTGAATAGTTAAACTATCAAATTTTGAAAAAAAAATTTTTCGATTTTTTTCAAATTTCTAGACTAGAATACCCCTTTAAACTTCTTCGAGAAGAATTTAGTCGAAGTAAGCTGGATACTGCCTCGTTGACATGATTTTTCAGTCGCTGTTAGGAGCTATGTCAAACTGTTTTGTTACTTCAGTCACAGTTGGTATGCCAAGATCACGATGAAGATCGCTATTCTCTATATAGTATGGCGCGTGCTATGCTCGGCAGAATTTTGTTTTGAAGACGTTGGACGTCAAAAAATTTAGAATACAAAGGATTACAAAAAGTTTTTTTTAAATTTTGAAAATTGCTCGTAATTATTATTTACGCTCTATGAAATGAAATTTCATAAAATTTGTGAAATTTTACTAAAAGGAGTTAGCAGCTTTTTCCAGGGCGGTGGCGATATTTACTTACTTCCTACATCATTTATTTGCTTATTTTTATTATTCCACACTTCACAATTTTTCACAATGTTTCACAAATTATAATCTGTTGTTTTTCTGGTTCGCAAATCTTTCAGCTCTCCTTAATCTCCTGATAATTCTCGGGAATTACTCATTTATTATAATTTATAAGATAACCGAACTGACCTAATGACTGCTCTGACTTCTAGCGAATCTGAAGTCATCTTTAGCATGCAGAGTAAAAAATTATCATCATACAATAACAAATTACCCCTAAGTTCAGTGAGCGCCTTATCTAGCACGAATAATGCGTGAAAATAAAAATTATCTCAGCATATGCAACTTTTTATACCAGCGAATACTAAATGCTTGGATTTTGGGCAAACTGACACCCAAGTACAACTTTGATAAGTTTATGCTGAGTTTGATCTGCAATTGATAGTTCACTCCTTTATTTTCGCCTACACTTCGTACCCAGTGCCGCCGCTGCTGTTGCAGTAACTTCTTAACATTTTCTCAGCACTTTGTTGTTGCTAAAATTGCGGGCTTCGTAATGTTACACCACTCGCAAACAACTCGTTGCCCAACAAGCAATAAAAGCAATTTCCACCACGATTCAAATGCATTATTTTGTTTATGGCTTAGACTCGTATAAACAAGCCCACACAAAAACTTCCCATACATGGCACCTCTTCTGATAACATCCAAAGTCACGCTTCAGTACTTTAAAGTTCAGATGCCTTTCTAACACCACGTTGAGGGTATTTGACGGCTGTAATGGTAGTTGTTTGCCCTTATTTTTAAACTCTTTTCCTGTTTGTTAATTTTACTATTCATTTTACTTCGTTTTCTCACTGTTTCGCGGCAACTTGTTTGGCTGTCATTTGTTTTCAAGCCGACACAGTGGCTGGTTGTTCTATTTCTTTGCATACATACGTACATACATACATACATACGTACATACATACATACGTACATACATACACACATTCATACATACATACATTCATACACACATACATACATTCATAAATATATTCACAGTCAAGATGCCTTCTGCAGTTGTGGCTTTTGCTTTTCATTCTACCAAGATTAGCTTTTGTTTTTGTTACATAGTTTTGTTAGTTGGTCATAGTCTATTTACTAGCAAGTTTTTTTTATTATTAAATTTACTAATAAGAAACAGACTTACACTTCTATCCATATATACAATTGACTTTTTTTAGTTATTACCTAAGTAACGGTAAATTAATGCGTCATTCATCACTCTCCGTGTTTTTTTGTTATTTTTAACTGTTCGTCCAATTATGTATTTCAGCACCGTCATTAGTCATTTCACAGCTCAGCCCCATTTCAAGCCCAGCCTTGGTTCTAAAGCTCAGTTTAATTTCACGCTGACTTATTTTCAACTCTTTCTTACATCTCATTTCCTAAACTACAGTGAATTCCTAATAAGAGGCATAGCTGGCGAAAAAATTTCTCACCGCTAGAAAACTTCTAGGATTGCCTTGAATTGAAATCGTACTTTAGCGCTCATCAAAATCTAATAAAATTGTTCCCTTTGATTTGAGTGCTAAAATTCATTTAAAAAAGGTACAACTGGGGGCAGTACTATAACATAAGTGCCACACCTCCTTAAGCGCTCAACCTGAGTGATTCCAGTCCAAGTATTTTGAACATGTAAATATTTAATCAATGTTGCTGGTATAGGGTTTCTTATAACATTACTTTTTAACATTATTTTTTGGAAAAATTGTTTATTTTTTTCAGCATTCTTGGAAAAACAACTTTTATATTTTTTATTTTGACCTCTTGCGCTAGAAATTCATTTCCAAAGCCGTTGACTGTGTCGACTAAAGAAATTTATAACGAGCTCTTGCTTAGAATAATTTCTATGAAAACTTTTAGTCGAGTGTGTTTAACAAATGCATAAAATTAATAATGCTATACTGCAAAGAATTTTATTATAATTTTGTACAGTGTGATATATTTTAAAATAATAAGGAATGTACAGTGCAACAAGACTTTTCTTACATTCCCATACAGTTTCACTGCGTCTATTCTATTTCGTGCATGCCTGACATCTGCGTTGATGCTTTTTTTACTTTGTGTACGAGGAATTTTTCTTGGGAAATGTTTGCCAGAGTTTTGCCTGCAAACGCAATGATGTGTTATCTAAAGAAGTTCACGGGGAAGGACTTGAGGAATATTAATATTTTGTTGAATTTCTTCTGCAATGTCCAGAATTTGTTTTGCTTTACGAAAGAAGCAAAATGATTTTTTACAGTTAATTCAGCATACGTATGATACCGATTCGTTAAAGCAGTATTTTTCGCTGATTTTTCACTGGCTCGCCTAGATATATGTAGATTAGGTTAGGTTGACCTGGCTGGCTGAAAGCCATAACATAGACTTATTGGTCCTTAGTGTTACCAGATGGAGCTAGACCCTTACGTTTCTTTGTAGTAGACATCTACGTCTACGTCTTCTGCGAATCTAAGTAAGCTTTGGAGCTCTATCCCCGAGAGGTATTCAAACTTCTCATATTGTAAAGCTGCTAAGCATTTTAATCTGGTTCTAGCTAATGCAGGACAGGAACATTGAAGGTGTTCTAGCGTTTCCCTCTCTTCTAGTTCATTGCAAAATCTGCAGCTATCGTTGTTTGTAATTCCTATCTTGTATGCGTACGCCGCTAGCAAATTGTGGCCTGTCAGTATACCTACGGTAGTTCTGCTTTCTTTTCTAGACAGAGCTAGTACGAATCGGACGTATTTATCTGCACTCTGTGTACACATGATTAGATTATTCCACCTCCTATCTATCCGTATTTTCGTGTCCGCAGCGAGGTCTTTGTATATCGTATTTAAAGGATTCAGTAGGTATGTCGTTTCTTGTACGAATTGTCTATAAACAGCGCTTTTGTCCGGGTACCCAATAGATATGCAACCGTCTGTCTGCGGCTAATCTCTCTATGGCCTCCCTGCTTTTCAGAACATTTTTAGATGAAATTTCATATGAGTTTATTGCTTTTATCGCAGCTTGGCTGTCAATGTATATATAATATTTATTTTGGAGTTGCTTGATGTCTTTGCGAATGCTATTTCCGCAGCCTTACCTACAGCAAAGACTTCTGCTTGAAAGATACTACAGTGGTCAGAAAGCTTAAATGGCTGCCTGATGCCTAGCTCTGCGCAATAAATCGCTGCACCTAGTCCGTCTAACATTTTCGAGCTATCAGTAAATATATTAAGAGTATTTGGGTTATGTTTCATTCCTTTTTTCCACCCCTCTTCTTCTATTGTTCTTCGGAATTTCTTCACCCAATTGCCAGTCATATAGTCCGTTTGGACCATATAACTAATGCCTATTGAGCTATGTCCGAATGTTTTACAGGTTAATTCGCCTGCCGCGCTGAGTCTAACGGCGGATTTAGCTGCTCGGCATTCCGCCGCAATATCAATCGGTGACAAGTTGAGTATTCTTTCAAGCGCTGTCGTTGGAGTAGTTTTCAATGCACCTGTTGTGCAGTGTGCACCAAGACGTAGAATATTTTCCATAGGCTTTTTATATGTCGGTTTTCTTAGCGCAGTCCACTACACCAGAGCACCGTATAGTAAAATCGGGTTTACTATAGCTGAGTAGCACCAATACATTATAGCAGGAGATAGACCCCATGTAACTCCCAGCATCTTTTTACGTGCGTATAGTTCGTTGCTGGCCTTTTTCTTCCTCTCTAATATATGTGTTGTACTTCCATAATAGTTTACTATCCAAAATTACTCCAAGGTATAGATATAACTCTCGGAAACTTTCACAGAATGCTGAGAATAGTCACAACTATTAATGAAAAAAGTATAAAAATATGTAAGGTGGGTAGATTTTAAAAAAAGACAAAAGAGTAGATTTTATACTAGAAATTGAAAAAGTATATTTTATTCTATAAATTTAAAAAAGAAACATAATAAAGCATATTTTATTCTATAAAGTTAAAAAACAATTTTAAATATTGAAAATTCTATAACAAGATTTTCAACGTTGAATAAATCTCCAAATTACAAATTATTTTTGAAAGTTTTTTTTTCTCAAGCTTACAAATATACCAATTTGTAGAAATATTAATTAGTACCTTGAATCCCGTGATATTAAATCTCTCTCCTACCTCTTCTACACGCCCATATTGTCTTTAATATTGATCAAAATCGGTAGTGTTATAGTTGATTGGTAGTTTATGAGAAGCATACAATGCACCGGCCGCAGTGCCTCCTTGCGGAACAATTTCAAATTGGATCTGAACCAAAAATATAACTCACAGAATTTTCTCTTCGAAAGTTATTAAAAAACTTACAAAAGTACACTACATAAATATTTACACACACATACATACATATGTATTTATATACGTGTATTAAGATATGCTTTTGCAAATTAGGTTTAAATCAGTTCACTGCTAATGAATGTGCGGTCAATAAAAATCGTGTATCTTGAAGTACTGGTTTCAGAAATTAAGTTTCTTAACTGCTCTGCTAATTACAATGTAAAAAAAAAAAATAGTTCACCATATCCGCCGTTTACAGTACTTTTGTATTTGTGCTGGCCGTGCTGTTGTTTGTCATTCCTTTACTTTTAATTCTGTTAACTTTGTCATACCTTGTGAATCATCATCGCTGCTGTGTTATTTGTTCTAATGTTTATTTGCAGTTTCTTATTTTAATTTTTTTCTCGTTTATGTATTCTGCTATTCTTTATGTCTACAACTTTATGTTGTTGCATTTCCAAAATTTTACACTGTCGCTTGGGTAGTTTTACATTTTTTTATAACTTTTCATCAGCTGTGATTGCAATTTCATGCTTTAACAGGACTTTTCAATGCTGCTGATCTGCCTTGGCAAATAATTGATTTTAAATTTTGATTTTGAGCACTTTATGGCTGATTAAAAACATTTACTGTGTTATCGATGGAGTGTTCATTAGTGCTTGTACATTTTCCAATGAATGCTGAAAAATAAGTAAATTAACTTTGTATGTATTTGTATTTCAAAGTTTAATAATTTTTTAATTTAACTTCGGCGGCTTATCAGTTGTGGTTTTTTTGGTGTGTCGTATTGGCAGGACTGCCGGGTAACCGCTGTCAAAATTAGAGCACATTTAATAGCATGAAATTACCCAGAATTCGCCAATTTTGTGTGTACACCGAAAAATGGGAGAAACTGAGAATTGTTGAATTTTTCTATGATGAAAAAATGTACAAATGTTCTCCGAATAAATAAAACTAATATAAAATTAAGAATGCTTAGATGACGTTGACTCAGATCTTAAGGAAATGAACGTATACAATTGGAGAAATGAAGCCATGGATTTAATAAAGGGGAGGAAAATTGTTTATAAAGCTACGGTCCACTACGGACTGTGAAGCTAAGAAAAAGAAGATACAAATGCAATTTTTTTTCGCTGAACTACTAGGTCAAACACTTTTTCGTAAAGCCATAGATTAAAAAAAAATAAAATTTTTAAGTAATCAAATATTTTTTTTTTTTAATTTTTAGGTTTCTACGTTTCTTTTGTGTAAATTAGCTCAAAAACTTTTTCGTAAAATCATAGAATTAAAAACGAAAACTAAAATTTTTACGTAATCACAATTTTTTTTTTTTTATTTTTAGACTTCTACATTTATTTTGTGTGCCATTAAGTTTGACGTATTTTCGGCATTCTTTATAGTTTTTTTGCGCAAATTACAATTCGCGTTGTTTTCACTGCGTTTCTAAAAAAACAAATGTAGGCCCAATTTTTTGGAGCCAAGGCGAATTAATCAGCTGTTCTACTGGTAGCACCTTCTATCAAGGCGAATCTATTAAAAAGGTGGTATTAGTAAATCAGCTGAATTGTTTTTTTTTTTCTTTGCCGTATCCATGTAGCTGTCAGCCCAGAATGAAACAAGGCGAATTCATTATTTGTTTTCTGCTTTGCCAATACTTTGCTTTGACAATCAAACGTACAGAACAGTGTTGTTGGTCTAGTGCCACCACCTTTAATGAATGCGCCTTGCCTTCTACAGAGACGTCTTGTTTGATGTTACTTAAATTTTTCGGGCAGACTCACTTCTCTTTTTTGCCTAATTAAAAAACCGAAATGGCTGTTTAATGTGCTAGAGATGTCAGATTTCAACAAACATTGATGCATCGCTGCATTGACTATTTATGCATCGCGTGGAAAATTTTCGGTGCATCAATTTTTTTCTTTTTTTTGTTGCTTCTTTCTCCATCCAAAGACCCTAAAACCTGTATTTTAAGCCAAATATTTAGATTTATGTCGATAATTCCGATATATGTACATATGTGTGTGTGTGTGTGTGTGTATGAAGGTGGCTAATTAATCGAAAATATTTTGAATTTATTGTTTTTCCGTTTATTAAACGCATGCATATGATTGAGGGGCTGCAAAGTCAGAGACGCGCATGTTTGGAATATTCAATTACAGCGGGTATTCCATGACATACATACATACATACATATGTATAGTATAAGTTAGGAAGCATACGTGTATGTATGCTTGTTTGTTTACAATTTCCAATGCACTTTCATGACTCACTTTTGGAAAACAGCAGCAACAACTACAACAACACTAACAATATTAATATGGACTATGCACTATGATGGTATCAGCATAGAAAAAATTTATGAATTCCCATTAATTGCGTACGTGATTGTGTTTGTATTGAAATCGCTTTCGGACTTGAGCGCCAACAACACATTTAATATGTCAAATGCGCCTGTATGTATGGTCTGGCTGCCCGCCTAATGTAGCGCAACATCTAATAGGCAGCAAAACACAGAGGTTCCCCTACCAATGTTGTTGGCCTTTTACATTTGCATAGCTGGACGAACGGGAGAAAGAGCGCTGGTTGGGGAACTTCAATGTGTCAATGCTTAATTTACTTTTTGTCTGATGTCAGCTGCCGCCTCGCGCCACGTTACCGAGTAAATATGGCATAAATCATCAACAAGTCCGCGCGTTGCATATTTGGGTTAGCGCAAGCGAGTTGCAACAATTATTTCCATTTACGATTATTTTCCCAAATTAAAAATGAGAAAATTAAAATGAAAAATGGGAAAGCTGATAATTCAAACAAGCAATAATCCAGTAAAATCCGCGCGGGAAGGGTACAGTTGTTCGGAAATCAAATTTCAAATACAAGCTGGCCGCATTGCTGCAACAACAAAGCATCTAATGCATATGAGCAGTTACAATAAACATTTAATGAATGCCACCAACACATCCAGCAAGTGTACTCTTTTCTGATTGCATTCCACACGTGTGCAATGCACTCGTACTTACATGCATATGTATGTGTGTGTGAGTGTTTGTAAATATGTTTCCTGCAATTTGGGTGCATGAAATTTCAAATTCCAATTTAATTTAGGAGTTCGAATGGTAAAATCTGCTTGTCTGTTATGCCGACTGCCTATTTCAAATGCAGCTGTAAGTGCAGAATTGGAATTTAGTTGCTGGAGCAGCGTATGCAATGCACATACATACGTATACACGTTTGTATGCATGCCACATGCAATCTCGCATCCATGTTCTAACAATCGATACATTGCAAATGCGGGGGCGAGCGATCCGAATGCACTATGCTGCACTAAGCCGCAGCTGCTCTTATTATTTCCATTGAATTTTTTTTTTTTTTGTTTTTGCTATGCTACTACGGCGTTCTATAGGTTTCTGTGCTTGTGTGTATGTGCACAGCACGTCAACGATCTCAGCGGCGTATTTTGCAATTGTTTCTGCTTCAATTATAATTGCGCGCTTCAATGGTGACGGCTGCAGCATGCAAAGTACATGCACAACAACAACTGCAACTAAAAAGGCAGCAACAGTAGCAGTAGTTGGAAGCATTTGTGGTATCGACGCCAGCGCAGACGTTGGAGTTGTCGGTGCCATTGACATCGTGGCTCCCACGCCGCGCTTCCGACTTGGGCAAAGTCACAAATCAAGCCAAATGAGCGACCTCCGACGACTACCTTACCGCCCGTCTTCCCCTTTGTATGCACCTTAGGTGTTCAGCAATGCACTTGAACTCGAAGAACTCAGCTGACGCGAAAGGCTTCGAATTGAACGTTTCCTTGACTGTGTGCACTGTGGTTTTATTTACTCGATAAGAGGGAAAAATCTTGAATGGCACACACTTTTAAGCGCATATGTGTAGGCTCTGTTGCTGGACTAAAGTAGTCGAACTGACTTATTTTATTGCACACATTTTTACGCTTCATTCGTCACATTGTCACTAAGTGAACCTGCATTTTTATAAAAGCTGATTTCCTTTCGATATACATACTTTCATTTATTTTTAAAAATACAATATAAAAGGATATTCTTAAAGATAAAGCAATAATAAATAAAAATAATTAATAAAAAATTTAATAATTTAATATAATTTAAAATAATAATAAAAATTCACTCAAACTGTGTGTGCTCTTCCATGATATGCGTACTTGTACTGACAGGAGCCGCATGCGTCGACACCCACTGCGGATATAAAACTTTAAATTTGGAGAAACTGTTGCAGAGTGATTCCATGTCAAGTGATCCAAGTATTTTGGATATTGTCAATGCGCATTCATTACAGGTGGTGGCACAAGACCAACAACACTGTTCTGTACGTTTGATTGTCAAATTGAGAAACTAGAAAAAAATAATGAATTCGCCTTGTTTCATTCTGAGCTGACAGCCACATGGACACTGCGAAAGAAAAAACAACTCAGCTGATTTACAAGTACCACCTTTAATAGATTCGCCTTGATATAATAAGAAGTAAACTGAAACATTTGAAAAAAATTGAATAATTTTGAAATTTATCCAATGTTGAAAATTTTGGCATAGTTTTTTAAAGTGAAATATTTTTGGTTTTTGTAACATTTTTATAATTTGTTTCTCAATTCTTAGGATGCAATGAAATTTGAAAAGTTGAGCCATGAAGCAGCGAGAGATTTGGTAATTCCTGAAACACTCAGAGTAAAAAGCCTATTGTAAAATATTTAAACATATAAAGCTCTGAAAAGTGAAAAGGCAGCTAGTCAAGGAGGAAAGGAGAGAATCAACAGAAGAAAAAAGATAGGATAGAATAGCGCCATAGAGGTAGCTGCTAGGCCTGTGAGAATTTTCCAGATTCCTTGGTAAATCTTAAAATATCCACCAGTTTGAGTGAACGAAAATGCTCAGTGCTATCCGCCTTCTCTAAGCGATACAGGCAAATCTGGTCCTCAATGAGTCCACTCGTGGTCATATGCTGACCCCATGGATAGAGTCCTGTAATAATACCAACCATCCGAACCGAGTCACAGTTTTTTTTCCAAGTTTTAAAAGAAAGTTCGACAGTTTTCTCTTCGGGCTTGTCACAAAACACTTTGAAGTTCTGCAGCGTTCTAGATCGGACCATCGCTGTTTATGTAATTTACATACATAATCCCTGATCCAATTCGTGATTCCTGCAAAATTGATTCCGATTATTGGCTCTCGTCCTTGTGGGGTAACCGCTGATCCACAGTTGGCCATTTCATCGGCAATTTCGTTTCCATGAACACCGGAGTGTCCTGGAACCCATATAAGTACGAGCTTATTCTCTCATGCAACAGAGTTCAGCTTTTTCTTATATTCTTATCAATCTTTGACGTTTGCTTTGCGTTCTGCAGAGCATTTAGTGCAGCCTGACTGTCATTAAAGACTTCAATCTGTTTCCCTAATTAAATATATATACAATATATGTATATATAATTGGCGCTTACACCCTTTTTAGGTGTTTGGCCGAGCTCCTCCTCCTATTTGTGGTGTGCGTCTTGATGTTGTTCCACAAATGGAGGGACCTACAGCTTTAAGCCGACTCCGAACGGCAGATATTTTTATGAGGAGCTTTTTCATGGCAGAAATACACTCGGAGGTTTGCCATTTCCTACCGAGGGGCGACCGCTATTAGAAAAATGTTTTTGTTAATTTTGGTGTTTCACCAAGACTCGAATCGACGTTCTCTCTGTGAACTCTGAATGGTAGTCACGCACCAACCCATTCGGCTACGGTGGCCGAATTTCTTAGGACAATTTTATAAAAATAAACCTTTTTTTGTTAAACAATTTTGAGAAGTTTTTTTTTTTACTTTTTAAAAAAACTTGTTATTTTTCTCAATTTGTTTCATTAATAACTAAGACTCTGCTCAGTAATCTCTGACAATTTGATTCCCATAACTCTTTGAGTTATATTCAAATACGTACAGGGAACCACAGCCGCAATGCCACTAGCCGATAAAAATAACTTTTTGTCTTCCATCTGTTTAAGTCGCACATTTTTTTCACTGATGCCAAAGGGTTAAGGGATAATTTCCGTTGTCTAACTTCTGACGCTTAAGCTAAGTTTTGAGCTAAGAGACTTATTTTTTTTTATCTCGGAACAGACTAGCAGGTGCAGCACGCAGACACAATTAAATCCATTGCATTGTACTCGGGTTCCCTTTGTGCCAAGGAGCCAAGGTGGTCGCTTCTTAACGCATCAGTGCCAAAGAACTCAAGCCTGATTCCAGCGAAGGTGGGGCACACGCACAGAACGTTGTCCGCCGTCTCATCCTCTTCTCCACATGCTGGGCAAAGCGCACTGCCCGTCATAAGTCCAACCAGCCTCCTAGAGTCCCCTCTGCTTAGTGACAGGAGGAACTGCGACACTGGGTCGGACATGACAGGTTACATCAGTTTTGTCCATCTGCAGCCTCTCTCAGCCTGCCAAGCTCGCTTGTGGGTTAGATTAAACCGTTTGCTAGCCGTGGCTTTGATGGCTGCAGAAGGGTGTGGCAGAACGGGCTCTGGCGCAGAAAAGTTGGCCTCAGAGCCCAGTCTGGCTAAAGAATCAGAGATATCGTTTCCCGCGATAACCACGTGTCCCAGGACCCATGTTGGCATCAGGCTATTATGTCTACCGACATAGTTCAGTCTGGATTTGCAGGACTCGTCTACCCTTGAAGTGGTTGGGAGGCTGTCTAAGGCCATGAGCGCAACTTGGCTGTCGCTGCAGGTACATATAGATCTGGCTCTCCATCTGTTTTCAAAGTTCATTGCTTCTTGAACAGCATACACCTCCGCTTTGAAACAGAGATGCATGCATTCCTAGTGCAGTTTTGTCCCGCTGGATTCTACTAATGCTACGTAGAATCCAGCGGCAGTAGAATTTTATGGCAAATACTTTTCTAGTACATTTTAACCATCCAAATCCCTTCTTTGTGAGTATTTTTGCCTCTTTTTCGTAAAACAGCCAAAAACTACCCATATTTTGAGGAGGGTTAAAATGTTCAACAAAAATATTCCCAATTATTTTTTATACTTTATAGAACTACTAAACACATCATATATCAGGTGAAAACTTTGTGACTCTCTAAATTGGAATTCACACATTGCAAATTGCCGTTATATGTATATTTTTTTGTCTACTCTCTTCTACCAGAATTCGTTGTCCAGAACCTTGTAATCATTTTTGTGTTGTACAGTATAAATGGGGAAATATCTAAAAATAATTAGAATGCTGGTTATTGCTGTGAAAAATTTTAGTCATCTCTTTAAATGAGAGTCGAAACTCTTTTTCTGCTTTATTGGCTACTTTCTTAACTGAGCTCTTAAATGAACCTTAAAAAATACACTCTTTTAATTTGGCGTCACCCAGGAGAACCTAATTTTAAGTAAAATAAAGTATGAAGCGCACATTTCCACATTGTTTTAACAAAGTCTCGAATTACTCACAATTTAATATGCAAAAATTCAGTTTACTGCATTTAATTTTTATTATTTCAGTTTTGACTTTTTTCTTTTTTTTTGAATGTTCATTATTTTTTTTATGAAAGCGCATATTCTATTCAATCACATATTTTTTATAACAATTTACACATATCTCATTTTGTTCATACCCATATCCAGCTCATCATATTTGACTGCATTTTTCTCGTTAACAAAACCACTATCAGGTCCGTGCAATGGCAGTAGCCAACCAGGGCGAATCTGCGTAACGTCAACTTCTCAACTTCGAGTGCATAACCGATGCATTAAAGTGCGTTCATTACCTTTGCACCAACGCTACTGCTGCTGCTGCTGCTGCTGCTACTGTCACCTATTGTCGATGTTGTAGTTGCCGGCTCTGTTCATTGCGCTTACGCTTGGTTGCACTTGCAACATTACAATGCATTTATGTATGTACATATGAAGATTGTTATGTTCTTCTGCACATGCATAGCATGGGCATACAACCCCACCCTGTAGGGATTGCGTTTCGATTAAATTCGCTTCTTTGGCATATATGGTGAAAAGATTTTTAGAGGTGTACTACGTAGCAGAACGTTTTTCGGCTCTGAGCGAATTTAGCAGATATGCCGAGTCATTCGTTTTACGTTTCACTACCCTAAAGCTAAATTTTGAGAAACACAAAACGAATGACGTAGAATTCAAAGTTCCCCTCAACATTTTTTTCACCATACTTTACGAGCAAACCTGGTATCTATTATCCTTGCATATAACCCACTGATGAATTTTACACGGCAATGTCGTACCAAATGTAAATTCTCCACCAGTATACACGTTTTCGATAGTTCAGGACATAGAGAATCGTCATAATAACTTATAAAGGGCCTTTCAAAAACGATGCCTAGATGTCAGTAATGAATAAATCCTAGACGGTGCCATTTTGTTTGTCATCTTTAACATTTGTCAAGTTGACAGATGTACGATTTTACCCATGGATACTTATAAGAAAGAACAGCGCGTTAAAATTATTGAAACCTATTGTGAAAATGGTCGCCCTTTAAGCGCAACATAAAGCAAAATTCGTGATATATTTTTTTTTTTTGTGGAAATAATCATCCGAATAAGTCGACAAATCAAAGGTTGTTGAAAAAATTTGAGGAAACTAGTTCTTTCGAGGATAGAAAAATAACTGGCGGACCGAAAACTGGACGTTCTGTTGATAGTATTACTGATGTAGCGTCGATAGCTCGACATTCTCAACTGAATCGTGAGAACGCGCGTGTGCCGATCGTCCAATGACCGGTACACACAGCTTCGAGTTTGAAAATTGAATGGCGTGGACTCCCCAAGATTTCTGAGTCCTGCGTATGTTGTGTGCTGGAGTCACAGGGTTTTCGAAATAGCACATTAAAAAAAGCAGCTCCATCTCTTCTGCGCTTTCCTGAGAAATAAATTTTGCAATTCTCCTTAAACAACAGTCAGGGGGACGCCGTTGACCAGGTAGGAGGTCTCTCAAACCAATTCAGTTCCCTTCCTGGCAAGGTTAGGTTAGGTTAGGTTAGGTTTGGCAGCCGCATCGCACATAGAGACAGCGATGCCACTTAAACCACGAAACCGGGTCTGTTGCGAGCCGCAGGGGCTGGACTACATTTCCCTTTCCATATTGAACCATCCTGAGCTTTTGACAAATCGTAAAAGGTTGTTGATACCCAAAGTATATAGATTATCTAATTGTTAGCAATTTCTTGTTTCACTAGTTCAGTTTTCCTGCAGGGTAGCCCAATTTGTATGTATTTATGTATGTATGCACTTATGTATGTACTCGCATATAATGCATACGTTCACACCCTTTCCCATCCCTATCGTTTCTTACTTCCTTACTTGTTGTGCTGCCTCGGCTTCTCAGGGGAGTTACTGGCACTTCTCATGCGATTATTGTTGCACTCATCAAGGCGAGCACATAAACGGACATTCAAATTTTGATATAGTCCACAGGCATATGGATATGGACGTGTATGTGTTTATGAGCTTGTAAATATGAGCATGTGTGTGGTTGTTCTTGTCTAAATTAGCAAATTGTAATGTGTATAACCATAAACTCCACCTTTCCGCTAAACTTCATTCATATATTCATACACATACATATACAAGCTCATCTTGATGTGTGCATATGTCAGTAGGCAAATGTATGTAATCTGCACTCCTACCCCTTGAACTTTACCTTCTACGACCAGTGCTGCCATTTTTAGCTTTTTGGTAAGAGTTTTTCCTCTTGGTTGGGTGACAGCTCAAAGAGAATTTCGATAGGTTTTTGCAATACTCGTATTAATAAATAAAAACTCTCACATTTTGACTTTAATTAAACAAATTCTTTGCTACCCATGCATTTTTACATATGCGAGTTAGAGGTTATTTAATAAGAATTCACGATTTTAAGATAAATAAAATAAGTTTTGTTTGAAATATTCACTTAATTTTTGTATTTAAAATGCTATTTTATGGCATTAAGTGCGAAATACTACGTCCTGCAAATGTTTGATGCGGCTATGCTTGGCAGCAGGCAATCGGAAAGTCCCTCTTTGTGAGACTTTGTCACATAAGCCTGACTGAACTTGACCCCAAAGCTAGTCCCAATTAAAGAGATATTTCGTAGTTGCAATTCATCGATTATTTATTTATTTATTATTACGAATGTTTAGGCATAATACTTAAAACTGCAATTCATAAAATTAATTTAAGGGGTTAGGGCTAGTCAGAGGCCCGAAAAAAAGATGATTTTCAATCATTTGCTAGTCAGTTGCTTTATTTTACAAAAATAAAAACATAGCAGTTATTCATCATGTTTCGACTTGAATTTAGCAAAATTTCAACAAAAAAAATTAATAATTGTAAAAGTTTTCGCTGTTTGTGTGGAGTCCGTTTCTCCAAAAGTCCCTTGCGGTGATCATCACGGAGATTCATCTAAAATCCATCGAACAAGTGAAATTAGTTTTAATCTTGTGCCTGGTCGCAGATTTTTTTTCAAAATTAACAATATGGCGGCCTCAGGAACTATTTTCCAGATTTTCGAGAAAAAAACCGACAATTAATTGTTTAAAAAAAATCGAAATTGTTTAAAAGAAATCCTTCGATCAGGAACGAGTACGAGTTTCTTATGTTTTTCAAAAGAAGTATAAATTTTATTGTAATCTACCAAGCGGTTTTTAAGTTACAGTGACCACCCGTTCAAACACTTAAAGTTTTGCTATCGATTTATGTAGAGTTATACGAATTATCAGGCCAGTCTATAAGTTCGTGCGTTTTTTAAGATGGTTTTAAAATTAATCAAAAAGATGTTTAAAGTATTTATTAATTAATAATATATTTTCCTTCATTATTTACAATGTCTTCCCAACGTTTAGGCAAATTTTTAATTCCCTGCTCAAAAAATTGTTTGTTCTTGGAGTCAAAATACGCTTCGATATCCCTTTTTATAGCTTCTTTTGCGGAGTAGTTCCTGTTACTCATATGGCATTGAAGTCCACGGAAAAGGTGATAATCACAAGTTGCAATATCCGGAGAGTATGGTGGATGCGACATTAGCTCCCATCCGAGCTCGTTCAGCTTGCTTAATGTTTGCCTTGCGGTATGAGGTCTTGCGTTGTCGTGGTGAAATAAAACTTTGCGTCTATTCACTAAAGACGGTCGATTTTTGTTAAGTGCCTCATTCAGGTTTGATAGATGATGGGAATAATAATCAGCAGTTATCGTCTGATATCCCACCAAGTAGACAGGAGAATCTTCTTGGGCTGAAGGCCATCTCTAGGGGTCGGTTCTGGTGTTTCATCTTTATCTAACCATTGGCGTTTGCGAACAGGATTTTTGTAAAGGACCCATTTTTCATCACCAATAACGATACGATTCAAAAAACTTTCATTTTCAAGCCGTTGCAGCAGCTGAGAGCACACATTCACTCTCTCCTGAAAGTTGGCGACGGAAAGTCTACGCGGGACCCATTTTACCAGCTTTGAAACCTTTCCCAACTGAACCAGGTGCCTATCATATCGACTGTCACATTTTGGCTCAGCTTCCACGAGTTCGAGCAAGACGTCGGAGTTAAAGACTTCAGGACGACCAGCGCACGGGGCATCCTCCACGTCGCAGTTATCCCTTCGAAATTTTGAAAACCACTTTTGCGCAGTAATTACATTCACGGTATCCTCTCCGTGAACAGTGTTTATTTCTGCAGCAGCAGTTGTTGCATTTTTACCACTTTTATAAAAAGAATACAAAAAATGCCTCTTAAACGCATTCGAAAATTCCATTTTATTTTCTAACAACACGTGCTTCTATGTGCGGATAAAATCGCTTGTTAAATGCACAATATATCAAAGAAAATATAAATAGTTCCGCTGTATTCCGCGAATAATTTTTTGTATGCAAAAATCGTACAAAAGTGAATTTAAAAAATAAAATGAAATACGCACAAACTTATGGACTTACCTGATATTTAATTACTTACACTGTGTCATCTATTCCTGGGCCATAGTTCTTCAGGCGTCTAGCAACTTCCAAAATATCGATTTGCTGTTACCTATGTAGCATTCTGCTTGCTCGAGTGTTATCATTAGCGCAATTATCTGCCTGTTTGATACGTGCAGCATCCATTTTTCAGCGCCCTTTGTTCATTGTTGAATAACTCGAAAAGTATTTGTCGGATTCACTTCACATTTTCACACAATATTTTTAAGATATTATACTTTAAGAAAATGCAAAAACAAAAAAATCAAATTTTTCGAAAATTCTGACTACCCCTAACCCCTTAATGTTCCTTTTCTTTTCAAAATTTGTGTAGTAATAGGAAGTGATTAATAAATTTTAATAATACAGAGTCATAATAAAAATATCAAATACTTTATAGCTAAAAAACAGTACTCGAAATGGTAATTATCATTTTTCAAAATTAATTGCATGATTTTTTAACACATTTTGGCCTATGGACGCGTTTTTTCGTCATGAAAAACCTTCTAGGCACTAATAACTTCTAACACACAAAAAAATCTGTGCAAATCTACATTATATATGTATATTCTGCGATTTTATTTTATGGGTTTCAAAAATGCTAAAATCTATTAGTAGGTATAATAAGCGATTCTTGGCTTAGTAGGGCTTGGCTTCTAGTAGGGCTGAACTATTTGAGTGGCAACACTGGCCACAACTGTTCTGCATATTACAAGGTGTGTTTTGTTGTTGTTTGGGTTGCTGGGCTTCAGAATTGCAAACCAATTTGCAGCTGCAGCTGCACGCTCGCATATTGCGGAAACAACGTAAGTGAGTATGTGGAGAGGGGGTGAATGGAATTGCAAAAATCTGTTTACTGTTTTTATTTATTAAATCTGCTTGGGTTGGTTTCAACTGTTGTTTTTTTTTGTTTCATATGTTTCCCTTTGTTATACTATCCCTTTTGTGCCATTTTGTTTTTGTTTTTGCATTGTTGCATTATGCACGGGTACCACTTTGGCATAAGGTCATTAACGCCGTAGTTACCAGTTTGTTTTCACTACACAAAACAAATAAAAGTGACCGAAAATGTATTGTAATTCATTAAAACTAGAATAGGGATCACTTAGCAGGCAACAAACTGGGGAAAGGGGGTGGGAATTGGCATGATACTGCTATCCACTCTAGCACAGCACCAGGAAATGCCATGCGACTGCGCCACTGAGCCAGCACTACATCACCAATTCTCTGGGCGATTATGATTTCCCTTGAAGAGTCGTTCAATTGGAAACTTCAAATGGCATCAACAATCCAATGGCAGCCTACGTACAGTCAACAATTCAATTATTCTTTTATATGTTTGTAAGTTTGTTTATACTCGTGTGTATGTGTGTGTGTATGCTCTTTTATGCCTTCACTCCAGATCCATTTCATCTTTTCCCTTTGCTAGTACGAGTATTTGTTGGGTATTAGTCGCTATGCTGTGCTTTTACATATACCGCTCAGCCGTGATTGGCAGCTAGCGGAACTGGACGCATTAAAATTCCATTAAGTTAACCGATCAGCAGTACAGTGGACAAAAGACCCGGCAACGCCATTGACCCAATTCCGGTGTTGCTCAATACAGTCGCATATATTTATTTGAGCATTTCTATTTTAGCGAGGAATCGAAGTTTCTGGTGTGTTAACAAAAATAACAAAATATTGCTCTTTGTGATCAGCCATTAAACACGACCAGTTGATTTCACACATAGCTGACACAAGAATAATTGCCACGAACTGCGGATTATAATACTCTCACAAACACTAACAAAAAGGTGGTGGACAGATTTATTACTTTAAACTTGACTGGCATTGAGTTTTGTAATTCTGCAGAAAGTCGAGCTAATTTGAAAAATAGGTACTACGTGCATACTTTGAAAACAAAAAGTACAACTTTACTATGCGATCGAAGGTGTTAGTATATATTTTTATAATGGCTATTGCTTTGAAAACCTCTTTGATGGGAAGTAACCCGCTTGGGTAGGTTAAGTTAGGTCAGGTGGAGTGCCTGTCATCCGACACACTTTGGCCTGAATAGTTCCATTGAGATACCACTGGATCTCATCCTTTACACTCCTGTGTCTTCTCTGAACCAGCCCGTGGATTTAACGAATTTTGTTAATTTCGGTAGTTCCATTTGGGATATCACTGGAACCCATCCTTTACACTCCTGAGTTTTCTCTGAACCAGCCTGTGCATTTAACGATTTTTTGTTAATTTCGGTAGTTATTTTGGGATATCACTGGAACCCATCCTTTACACTCCTGTGTCTCCTCTGAACCAGCCTGTGGATTGAACGAATTTTATTAATTTCGACAACCCTATTTGCGAGACCTCTTTAATGCTGTCAAGAATGGCGAATCTGTGCGTGGAAAGCCTTTTTCTGTATAGAGCAATGCATGTACACTGGAGGTGTTCCACGGTTTCCTCATCTTCAATATCTTGACAGCTACGACGAAAGTCAATATGTGGTACTCCCATTCTATTTGCATGTCATCCTGTTAGCACCTCAATCATGCATGGATGATAGATACCAGGTTTGCTTGTTAGGTATGGTGAAAAAAAATGTTGTGGGGAACTTTGGATTCTACGTCATTCACTTTGGGATTCACAAAATTTAGCTTTAGCTTAGTGGAACACAAAACCAATGAAGTCGGCATATCTGTCAAATTCGATTAGAGCCGAATAACGAATGCTAGGTAGTACATACACCCCTAAAAATCTTTTCACCTAGTCTATCGCATTTCTCATATCCTCTCTCCTAAGATTCAGTAGCGATTTTGTACAGCCGCAGTTCCATTGTGGCCAAGTTTGCTTGCTTATTTGGCAAAAGAATGCCTGCCTCCAACGGCCAGCTACTCTGGCAGCATTGCTAGAGTGTCTATCTATTAATAATTTGCACGTAACTAAGGGAATCGGCATTAGTACATTATCTAGGTGAATATTTAGTGTTGTACCTTTTCGTTCGTTAGTGCGTTTTTTAAAGGTGGTTTTAAAATTCATAAAAAAGATGTTTAAAGTATTTATTAATCAATAATATATTTTCCTTCATTATTTACCATGTCTTCCCAACGTTTAGGCAAATTTTTAATTCCCGGCTCAAAAAATTGTTTGTCCTTGGAGCCAAAATACGCTTCGATATCCCTTTTTATAGCTTCTTTTGAGGAGTAGTTCTTGTTACTCATATGGGATTGAAGTCCACGGAAAAGGTGATAATCACAAGGTGCATATTTCTATGGCTTGGCTCCCAGATCAGCTTTATTTTAAAATATTGCTGTACTTCGCGTAGTAATTTGTGCCATTGAACTACCGTTTTTGAGAAGTGTTTTACTGGCTCTAACAATTTCAGAGCTGCCTGACTATCAGAGTAGATATACCTATGTATATACTTTCTTCGTAGTTATCAGTATCTTCTTTAAGAGCAATAAGCCCCATTGTATGGCGATAACTTCTGCGTGAAAGACACTACAATGATTAGGCAAGCAAAAGGATGCACTGAAGCTTAGCTTTTCAGAGTAAACTCCTACCTGTTCATCGAACTTGGATTCATCAGTAAATATACTAATTCTATTTTCATCAGTCTTCTTTTGAAGGGTAAAGAGTTTACTAAAATGAAGTCCAACTGCGTTACAAAAATCTGTAGTAGGTGGAATGGTGGAACATTTTCCTAATGTAGTCGAATGACCTCACCCCGACCGGGTAAGATCGACTTAAGGTAGTTTGTTCGTCACCATAATCAACCCTGTTCGCATTTGCACCAGATGGATCTGACTACTAATACAAAATGCAGCTTATGTATAGAGGTCGACGATGTATCTTAACACATACTGGGTGAACCCCACGATATATCTTAACACACATTCAATCCAGATGGGATCTTGACTAATTTTTCTTTAAGATTTGTATAGCTGATCCTATTACTGTTCAGCTATCAGGGGCCTTTTTTACTTTAATTGGGAGTCTGAAAGTGTTTTGGGTGCTAGGGGCTCGATTACCAGACATTTTTTAGATCGCAATGCCTCTACGTTCTCGTGCTACCCAGTATCTTATCTTACTCAACGGATATTAGCAGATACCCGTTGCTCGGTCTCGGGTCAAGCGAATGAGTGGCTAAAAAATCGCTTATCTAAAAAAAAATTAGTTACGGCCCTTACAGTTTTTTTTTCAAATAAGAATTCTGATTCTTTTAATTTTTTTTTTTTTTGCTAATGGTCTTGCGCATTTTCCTTTACAAAAAAACTATTTTTATATGGAATAAAGTGCAAAACATCGTCAGAAAAAAAATATATTTAAAATTTAAGCGATTTTTCAGCCGTTTAAAATTTGCAATTATTTTACTAAACTTGCGTGAGCCCCAAAATTTTCCGAAAATTCAGATTAAAAAGTTCAAAACTTCGATGAATATTTTGTCCAACTTTTAAAAGTTTGATTCATAAGAAAGTTTCATTTAAAGAATGATTAATCATCATCATCATCGGGCAGCTTTACAGCTCGGTTTGAGTTTTAGCTTCGTTAACGATTCGTTTCCATGTATCTCTATCCTCGGCAACAGTTCTCCAGTTTCTAGCACCCAGTGACCTCAGGTCCATTCGAATTTTTTCAAATCGTGTTAGTCTTGGACATCCTCGTGTTTTAGGCGCTACAAAGTTGTTTGAGACGATTGCTTTCTGGGGGCGCTCATCTCTCATGCGCGTAATATGACCCAACCATCGCAGTTTTTGGGATTTGCGTATTTCGCAATGCCCTCGCCACATTACATAGCTGCAGCAATTCTTCATTATAGCGGATCCATTAAATACCATCTTGCAGTTGTAGCGGTCTAAATACCTCAGCACTTTTTGCTCGAATACTCTTAGACACTACTCATCTCTAGCAGTGAACAATGAAAGACTAAACAATATTAAAAAAAAACGAAAAAATTCCAACTCGAAAAACATCGTAAATAGTAAACAAAAAGATCAGCACGCACTGATTTATGCTCGCCACTGTATGTATGTATGTGTGTAATATATGCTCTAACTGGTTCTTAACAAGTAGACTATCCAATTAAAGCATTTCACTGCAATTTATGAAATTTGTAACGCTTTCCAATTTTTAATTTTCCTATCTCTTCAAAATAAAGCCGAGAAAATGATGAAGAAAAGAGAAACACATTATAAGAAAAATCTAAGTTTTCACTTCGCCATTGTGTACAATCATTTTATATTATTTCCTTCACAACACCAACGCATTCTTCCCCGCCTCTCTGCTGCTATGCAATCAGTAGGAATCAGTTCGTTGCACCTTACATTGACCCTTTTCTTGGTGACCTCACTCAAACGGCTATCAATTTCATGGCTGGTTTCTCCCATTTACAATAGAAAAGTGCTGTACTATCCCGCAGCTCGCAATTCATATAGAAATCTTTGTAACACACCTGAACTCTAGCATCAGCGTCTAGCAAAGTGAATGTCGAACTTTGGACATTGGACATTGACCCTTTCGTAAAATGCGCGCAGGTAGCAGGATTTGCTTAAGAAATATAAATCCTATACAAACTAATGTACAAATGTATGTACATTTTTGAATCGCTTAGAAATAAAAGTTTGAATTTATGATTTACCATTGCAATAAAAATGCCTTACCTTTACTTGAGTAACCTTGCATACCTTGCTTTGTAAGTACAAATAGAAACAGATTTATTTATGTGCTAGGCAATCTAAAAGGAGTTTTATGATCCAGTAAACTTTAAATTACAGTTAATGAAAACTTAATATTTATTTATTATTTTCTAACACTTTCACGTATTTACATAAATAATTGATCAGGTTCACAATTCATATATTGAGCCTAAGCGCTAGCTGACACTCCCACCAAAAATAAAAAATCTATCTCCATAACCTTAATCAGAACATTTTGCTATTTTTGTGTGTTATCAACAAGCAAACGGATTTAGACCGTGAAAATTCGCAGCTTCTTGTCAGCTTCATGTATGAGTGTACTCGTATGTACGTTGCATAGCGCCAGCAGCATATAAAGGGTGGTTAAATTTCAAGGGTCGATGTTGAATGTGAACCACACCTAAACGTCAACGACACCGTTGGACTTCTTTCTTCGAGATAATTTGAAAGAAAAGGTATACGTCGATAAGCCAGCAACAATTCAAGAGCTAAAAGATGAGATAATTCGGCACATTAATGGTCAATTTTGGCCGATATTTTGTTCCATACGTAATTGTTCTATACCAATATTATCATAATAAAGAGAAATGACAATAATTTCCCAAAAAAATGGTATTTTATTCAAAATCAACACCGGCCCTTGAAACTTAACCACCTTTTACACAGTGGTGAAAATAAAAAAAATTTTCTCGTGCGATCTCACATAATTCGAGAAAATTAAAAAAAATTCTTGCAAATTAATCCAAAAATATATAGAAAATATTTAATGATAACACAATAACTACATGTAACGGTTAAAATACCCCACTCGATCTACTCTTGCAAAGTATGTGAATGTTAAGTTTTGTCCAATGTGACCCGAATGAGATCTTTGCTAGACTATGAAACCTTGCTCTATCACGTCTCTCTCATTTGATTTAAATCAAGGTCATGGCTCTGGCATCCAAAGCGGAATTTCTGAGAGTAACTTCGGCTGCCATGTCATCGGCTACAACATTAGCGTAGATTGCATCGATTTTTTTCATATATCGCCAACACAATCTCAGTTTTTTCGTAAACGAACCGCTATCATGACTCCAGTTATGTTAAAAAATCAACTGATTCGCTTAAAATCGCTGAGAGCCAGTTAACGCTCTGATGTTGATCACACCTCTGCATTTTGTGCATCGTGCGCTCCCCCAATCAGTCCTAGTTCTGATAGGAACGCAGTAGCATAGACGGAGATTGCGTTAATTTTCTCTTACATCACCCACACAATCTCAGTTTTCTCCTAAACAAACCGCCGTCACATCCCAAGCTGATATTAGCAAATCAACTGATTCCTTCAAAATCGATGAGAGGCGGTTAACGGTCTAATGTTGATCACATCTCTGTATTCTGTACATCGCGGATTTTCGTAAATATTTTTTGAGCTCTCTCAAATTTGTGTGAGTGCACCTCATAGCATAGATTATAATACTCGTACTTATATAATATTATTATACAATATTCGAGCTGCCTTCTTACTAAAGATGTATAGAGTGGCTTCAATGTCACAGCTCGTCTGAGGTCTCTGGAGTTACGTCTCATAAAGCCAATTATTGCAAAAGAATTGGAAACAAAAAATGCGATATGGTTCATTTTCTTCTCATTTCATATATTTTGGTGTTGTTCTATACGTTTTTGGCAGTTATCGCAGCTAATTTACTGAGCTGGATAACCCATGAAAACGCATGAAAACTCATTATTACCCGTCTTACCAGACTTGAAAATGGAATTTATTAAGCATAATTTCCACGAATCTAAGAATTGTTACAAATGATGAAGTTTGCAAGGTAAGGGAGAGTGAGAGAGCAAAATGACATTCATCTTGAGGGCAAATTGTTAGTTTTTGCTGGATGGATTTTTACTTGTAAGAATTTGCGAGTAACAAAAACAGCTGAACGTAAAGTATAAATAAATACGAATTCAAATTTGCGAATTGAGTCAGTTTCCGAAATACAAATCGAAAACATTGGAGGTATATTTTGTGTTTTATGCTTGTACTTCTTGATTATTAACATACATACATGCATAGACGGAAACAGGGAAAATATGAAGAAAGCTGTGATTGCCTCAAGAATAATTTCAAATGGAATGCTCTTTATCCAAATGAACAATCCAATGGAACAAATTATTGTGGACAAAATAAAATCAAGCAACATACATACCTCTATTTTTCCACGAAAAAATCGTGTTAATTATGTAATACGAGTACATTATATAGAGAAACAGTACTGACTTATTGTGAGAAAGAGTTTTGCACTGTTTCCGAATTTAAAATTCTGTTGTTTTTTTTTTTTAGAAAGTTTAAGTCGAAAGTTCTCTCCCTCGGTTTATTATAAAAACTTAAAAAATAGCAAAATATTTTCCGATAAGCTTGCTGGTGTTTCTGTAGTTTGCAGGCCATGAAGAATGCTGCTACAAATATGTATTTAGCTAACCGATTCAATCTTTCTCTGGGAGCAACTTGCACAGTAATTCACGGAGTTACAATGTTTCTAAGCTCTTGCGAGCCCGGTGGGAATTCGATGGCCTACAGAAAAGAATAAAGGAATTCAGTGAGAAATGCAATTTTTCCAAAGCAATTGGTAAAGAAATCATCGGCGGCCGCCGTAGCCGAATGGGTTGGTGCGCGACTACCATTCGGAGTTCACAGAGAGAACGTCGGTTCGAAACTCGGTGAAAACACTAAAATGAAGAAAAACATTTTTCTAATAGCGGTCATCCCTTGGCAGGCAATGGCAAACCTCCGAGTGTATTTCTGCCATGAAAAAGCTCCTCACAAAAATATCTGCCGTTCGGAGTCGGCTTGAAACTGTAGGTCCCTCCATTTAAGGAACAACATCAAGACGCACACCACAAATACGAGGAGGAGCTCGGCCAAACACCCAAAAAAGGTGTACGCGCCAATTATTTATATACAAACTTTGGGTGACAAAAAATTTCTATCTGATTTTTCAAACAGCATACAACTTAATGGTTAATCACGCATACCCAAGTCGACTGCTGTATTGTTGATTTCTTTAAGAAAGTTTAATTTTACTACTAAGGTGATGGGAACTCCCTGCCTATCAATTTCCAAACTCATTGCGGTGTTCACTGGTCACTGGGTGATCGCGGAGACGCTTGGAATTACGTACAACCCCTACTGCAGAAGCTGTGGGGATTCTACAGAGAAGGAGATTGTTGAGCACTTTCTCTGCAAATGTTCGGCTCTGGCGGCTAGGCGCTTGAGATTCCTTAGCGTGCCCTTTGGGGATGCCTTGAAGAAATTCTCCTGCCTAGATCCCTTTTCTCTCCTCCACTACATCAACAGCACTGGATGGCTGTAGTTGGTTTTCTCTTCCCTAAAATTTTTCGCAGGTAGTGGTCCACTTTATGGTATCAAAACGGCACGTAAGTGCTACTTGAAGTGTGCCTGTAGTACTCTTGCCATCTAACCTACCCCCACCTACTTCTACTACACTATTTCCATTTATATTAAATATAAGTAATTAATTACATATCTATGCATAGACTCAATATAAAAATACTAATTCCCTCTCGGCATTTTCCTCTTTCTATTTCCAGATAGCGCTACCTATGTTGGCAACATTCTGAAAATCAAATCGGTAAAGAAGGAGGATCGCGGCACTTACTATTGCGTCGCCGACAATGGTGTGAGCAAAGGTGATCGTCGCAACATCAATGTGGAAGTCGAATTTGCGCCTGTAATCACTGTACCACGCCCGCGCTTGGGACAGGCTCTGCAATACGACATGGATCTGGAATGCCACATCGAAGCTTATCCACCGCCGGCGATTGTCTGGCTAAAGGACGACATTCAACTCTCGAACAACCAGCACTACAGCATCTCACACTTCGCCACCGCCGATGAATACTCCGACTCCACATTGCGCGTAATCACCATCGAGAAGCGTCAATACGGCGACTATGTTTGCAAGGCCGTCAACAAGCTGGGACAAGCCGAAGCGCGTGTTAATCTCTTCGAGACGGTGATTCCGGTGTGCCCACCTGCTTGCGGGCAGGCATATTATGGCGGTGCCGAGCACTTGACAGCTACCACCTTTGTGTTATTGGCTATAATGGGTGCGGCGGTATTTGCAAGATAAGCGCAAGGACAATGAAGCTGTTTGAGACATGCAACATGCGTACATACATACACACCTATGTATGTGCATGTATGGGGAAAGTTTGAAAGAAGTTAAAGAAAAACAAAAAACGATAAGAAAAGAAAGTTATTAGATGCAAGCTGGCAATGCTGAAGCTTAGATGTTTTTTGAGATAAATAAAACGAATGAAATTTTACTGACTATCGGAATATAAACATACATACATACAAGTTAAAAAGTTAAAAAGCAACTCGAATAGACGATATGATAAATTAAGTAAAAGAAGCGCATTTAAAACCAAAATAAAAACGAAACAACACACACATACACACGCAAGCAAAAAAGAAGATGCAAACAAGAAATAAAGCATTCCAGCAGTCATTAAAGCGCATTGCATGGCAATTACAGCTACATACATACATACATAATTAAAGTCGCAAAATTTGTTTTTTTATTTGTCGATATATGTAAGTTATTTGTTGTAAAGTTGCAAAAACAAACGTCCATTTTAGTTAAGCGCACCGCAAACACCTTCCAAGCATACACACATTCGCACATACATACACTCACACATGCTTGCTTGCTTGTTAGACTTGCGAGCATTGGCGGTGGTATGTGTGCGGGTATCAATGTCAAAGGGATATAATCACTTAAATCTGCATATGCGTCTACTCACATCAGATGTCTATACATATTTACGTCGAATAGATGTATTTTGCATATGCATGTAGAACCTTGTGGATATTTTCCAATCAATTAACCTCGTCCGTAATTAAATACATATGTACGTTTTCAGTTATTATTCCTTAAGGGCCTCGAATATTTAGAAACTCTCTCGAACATCACACCACAATCTTTGGCACTCACAACTACCAATTAGCATCACACTTGGGCCGATGATTTGCTTTTGTGTAATAAAATCACAACAATTACACACACACATACATACATACATTCATCTGTATTTGTGTTATAAATTTCCTTGAAATACTTAATTTCTATTTTTCTATTCGACAAAAGCATTATCGTAAATTAAAAATTGAATAAAAGACAAAATAAAAAACAAGCAAATATTCGCTATAGAAGAAAATTTTTCAACTTGTATTTATACGAATATAAACGAAGAAAATGTTAAGTGAAAATTCTATACATTTTTGTATAATCTAATCTATATCAGTATACCGCTCTGTATGTAAATCATAAGTTTTTTTATAAGTAAAACGAATAATTTTTTATAATAACTACATTTGTGAATGTAACATTTATGTGACTACGAACCCACTTCTTATCGGGTGTAAATAAAAAGTAACGAACTTACTTTAATACGATTATCAGCATCAAATATAAATGTTAAAGAAATGTAATAATAATGTGTGACAAACCAATAGAATAAAACAGAATTAATTAAAACTACAAGCGTTTCTTTATTTGCCACGGCAGCGTTTCGACAAGGTGGCGCAATATTCGTCACCCTACGTGAAGATTTACCGGGTCCGGCACTCGAAGTGTGACCAATTAAAAAGGCCATACATTTAGTTTAGAAAATTACTTTTATTCAATTCGAAGTGAAAAATGTGTGAAAATAATACAAAATTAAGGATCATTTTGCTTTTGCTCGATATGATCAGAAACGAATCGCAAGCTGCCCGAATGTGACTTTCAGGTATTTTGGCCCACTCGCGGACAATGGCCTTTTTCAGAGGTAGTGGTCCTCGAGAGCGGTGAATCTTTTAGTTCGGACTTTGCTTTCCAAAATGACCTAAAGAGAATAATCCATCGTGTTCGCGTTTGGTGAATTTGAGAGCAATTTTGTGGACTTCATGAAGTTCGGAAAGTGGTTTTTTCGCCATTCGTGGTTCACTCGAGCTTTGTGAGACGTTGCCGAGTGCTGTTGAAACGTCCATGGTCTGCCACCAAAATGTTTGTATGCCCACGGCTTCAAAACAACCTCGAAAATATTTTCCCGATAATGCTTCGCATTTACCGTGACGCCGGGCTCGATGAAAAGTATTAGAGATCGCTCATCTGCGGTGTCATTGGCTCAAACCATTACCTGTGGCGGGTGCTGCCTCCTGGTGGCCAATCGATGACTCAAATTCTCGTATGAACGGTAAGTCAAATAAACCCAATCGTTTTGGGAGTTTACGAATTGCTCAATTTGAAAAATTTTCTCGTCAGAAAACACAGAGTTCGGAATTGACCGCTTTCGGCCAAGCGAAGCAACTTCTTCGCTCTTTCAACTTTCAAGCCAGACTTGTTGTTGCTTTGGTGTGAGATCATGCGCCTTTTGGATCTTGTAAGACTTGACTTTGAGATAATTTTTCTTTATGCGGCGGATGCTGCGATCAGATATTTTCCGTTCTTTCGGGGATTTCGCTCAAGCCGTTTTTTCACTTTTTGAAACATTTCACGTCACATTGCAGTCTTTTGATGACCACCTCCATGACGTTTCGCGATGCTACCAGTTTCATTGGAACGAGTAATGTTACGATAAAAAAACTTTATTTACTTTAAGGTGCTCGAGCTGACGAACAATCGCTGGTTGTGATTTTCCAGCCAAATATAATGCAATCACACCATTACGCTTGAAATCCATTACTGATTTTCTTTTTTCGCCTTTATTCTCGTCAAAATGCTTCCGCGCGCTTGTAAACAATGCTCTGGACTGTTATTTAGCCAACTACACGGGACGCACTGCACGGTCATCAGCTGCGCGAGCGGTCTGAAGTTGCTTACACTCCGAGTGCGGGACCCTGTACATAACACATGGGCTGAAAAATCCCGAGCGTTAACCGTCGATGGCACTATTTTTATTGCATTCAGCTCTTTTTCAGTTAGCACCAATCTTATAAAGACAGCTGTTAAAATTTCATGATATTCTATTCAGTAGTTCGTGAGTTATTGTGCTAAGGGTGACGCTACTTTTGTTATTCTCAAAACAATGGATCAAAAGGAATTTCGTTCAAGCAAAGCAATGGCTTGAAAAGTGTTATGAGGACTCCGCTCCATCAGAAACAACAATAAAACGATGGTTTGCTAACTTCGAAGGTGGTCGTAGAGACACCGGTGATGCAAAACGCAGTGGACGTTTAAATAAGGCGGCAACACCATAAAAACATCAACAAAATCCTCAAAATCGCTTTGAATAATCGAAAAGTGAAGTTGCGTGAGTTAGCTGACCTCGTAAAGATATCGAAAGGCGTGTTGGCTTTATATTGCATGAGAATTTGACTGTAAGAAAGCTTTGTTCAAAGTGGGTGCCGCGTTTGCTCACTGTTGACCAAAAACAAGACAACTCACCGCATCACAAATCAATCAAAAGAATGGAAAAACTATATGAATTGAACTTCGAACTGCTCCCACATCTACCAAATTCGCAGACCTAAAAAAATGGTCGCCGGTAAGAAATTTTGCCCGAATGAAGAGGTCATCGCTGATACTGAGGCCTATTTTTAGGCAAATGATAAATACTCGTACAACTTTTGTAGTAACGGCGTAACGGCGCTGCGTTGTTCCTGATGGAAATTACGTTGATGAATAAAGCTAATTTTACACTAACAAAAAAACGTGTTTTCGTTGTTAGGACCTGAACTTTTCAGCCAATGAGTTATAGTTTCTGTAAATGGCGTCGCACGTCAATCATATTTGGCACTGGTCAAGAATGATAGAAAGATTATTCTCTCCATCGTAGGCACTGGTGAACGAAACAGCTGCAGTATACAAACAGATGAGCAAAGGAGCGCGTAAAACTCAAAATAAAAACTTCCATCACTCAAAATCATTTTATTAGTTTTTACAGTAGAAACTCGATTCGTGCACGTATTGAAACCCGGGCTCGGTGCAAATTTCGAGGTTGTCGCAAGTACTGAGGTTTTTTCCCATACAAATAAAAATACTTTTTTTTTTTACCGATAGCAATCCAAGTTTATTTGTTATTATTATATTAACTAAATACTCTTCATACCTATAAGTTTAGTTTGAAATTAAGAAATTTACGATTTTGATTTGCTTTCTACGCACTCGCTTGTTCAGTACCACAGTGCTTCTGAGCCTCTGCAGCGTCATAGCATTGCTTTGCGCCGCCCAATTCAAGAATATTTTGAATGCTCCTCCGATGTAATTTTATTCGTATTTCGCATCACGTCGTTAGTTACTTCACCGACTGTTTCGTTGTCTGCATTATAGTATTTTTCATTTTAAGCTGTGGATTCTCAATGAGGTTCAACAATCCATTGCTCGATTCGAAATTGGGAGACTTGCTGCAATGGATCTACATCCCGAAGCAAAGTTGCAATGATTTGAATATTGGATGCATCATCAGCTATCTGTAATCGTAACTCCGAAAGATTCTATTCAGATGCTTTTCCAAACAATTTCTGAAACGATGGCTGGATTGAAGTCGCAGTAAGAGCATGCCATGCCGTAGCTAAGAAGAATATTGCATTTTTCAGGTCGATATTTCGCAGTGATTTATCGATAGTTTCTCCACGAGCCATAATGCGACTTAAGAGGGACTTTTTTACTTCAGTTTAGTAAGTCTTACAACGTTTTGGTCCGTGGGCTACATTAAAGGAGGAAAATACATTACCGATATTTGGCCGTCATAGCTCTTTAACTCGCCTTCTTTGGTATAGCATGGCGCATTATCAATAATAAGTGCTTTTTACGGTAGATTTTGCTCCCAAGCGAACTATTTTACCTGTTTATTTAGGCAATTTTTGATTGATAAAGGATTCTTTGTTTTGGCAAAAAATAAACATATCTCTGGAAAAAATGTTCTGAGAAGCCAGTCTTCAACTAAGGCCATCTAAGCACTTTTACTTCCTTTGTAGAGAAGAGGCATATCAGTAAAAAATTAGAATGAACGCGGATTCGCCGATTTCCCAGTAACCATTACTTTTACTTTATGATTTCCAGCAGCATTTGTACAAGCATGAACGTTATGCTCTCCTTACAGATCTTTTGCCCTTGAGCCGATGTTTCTTTAGAGCGCATAAAAGTTTGGTGGGGTAAAAGCTTCCAAAATAAGATCGACTCATCGGCATTGTATATCTCCTTTTTTGTCAAACTTAAATCCGTAATTGTTTTGTAAAATTTGTCCAAAAATGTGTTGGAGGAGTCACTCTTATTTGATTTTCTAGCCATCGTATTCCATGCCTCTTTTTGAAGTTTACAACCCAACCTTTGCTGGCCTGGAAGCCTCCAGGCTTTTCCTGAATTTTGGCATGTAACAACTTGGCTTTTCTTTTTTAGCATCTCACTTGTAATTGGTAAGTTTTCGACCCTTTGATCCGCAAACCAGTTGAACAATGTTTTTCCATTTTGACAACTCAGAAATCTTCAGAATTTTCCTTTTACCTGGACCGGATTCATGAGAAGTTTTTCATGGCTTACACTCAGAGGCTTACCATTGCCTACCGAGGGGCAACCGTTATTAGGAAAAACTTTCTATCACTTTGCTGTGTCATGCGCGGGGGTTCGAACCCAACCACTCAAGGATGGTAGTCGCGTACCAAGCCATTCGGCTACGGCGGCCGCCAATTTTCTAAATTCGAACTCAATTTTCCATGTTCGAAACTTGAATTTACATATATGTTTTTTGTTAAACTTGCCAAAAAAAATTTTAACATTTTTAAAAATTGTCAAAACTGCTCAAAATGTCCATGTGCTTTCGTTTGTCGCGGACTGTATGTTGTTCTTGTTACTGTAGCGGCATAAACATTCACCATACAAATACGGGAAATGTTACAGAAATTACAGTCCTTGGCTAGATATAAATGCGGGTCGTTCCGGTTACGTAGAACCGATTGTCGTAGGAACCCTGGGCTGTATATAAAGGTTTTTGCCAATAACAGGTGTTATTTTGAATAGCCCGCTATTTTGGAAGCAGTCACTTTTGAAGCTGTCATTTGATATTTGATATTTGACAAGTAGAAACTACGTCATTAACAAAAATGGAACGATACACGCTTAAACAACGCATTGAAATTATTAAAATTCACTATAAAAATTGTGAAAATTTGGCAGAGACGGTTCGTAAAACTCGAACATTTTTGGGTCATCGTGAAGCACCTTGACGGACCGCAATACAGAAATTGGTGAAAAAATTCGAGTTGTTGGGACAAGTTAGTGATGTGAAGAATAAAACCCGTGCACGTCGCTCTAGAACAGCCGAACAGCCGAAAATATTGCTGTTGTAGCTGAAAGTGAAAGCTGAAAGAAAATTCAGGTTTGTCCACTCCTCGTCGTTCTTTGGAATTAGGCATTCCACAAACGTCATTACACCGTATTTTGCACAAAGATTTGGGTCTTAAGGCTTATAAAGTCCAGTTAACAAAAGAACTCAAGCCGGCCGATCAGCAACAACGTCGTGTCTTTGCTGATTGAGTCGTCGAAATGCATGCAAATGATCCGGAATTCCATTGAAAAATCATCTTGAGTGATAAGGCCCCTTTCCACCTCAGAGGCTTCGTCAACAAGCAAAGTTGTCGGATCTGGGGCTCAGAAAATCCAAGAGTTATTGTTGAAAAGCCTCTTTATCCCCAACGGGTGATTGTTTGGTGCGGTTTATGGTCCGGCGAAGTCATTGGACCTTACTTTTTCGAAAATGAAGCTGGAGCAACAGTTGCGGTGAATGGATTCCGCTATCGAAAGATGATTAACGATTTTTTATCTGGAAAACGTTTATTTTCAACAAGACTGCGCTACGTGCCACACAAGCAACGAAACCATTGATATTTTACGGGGATAACACCTCTTATTGAAAACCCCGTTAGTTTCAGCTGCAGATGTACACGTTTACCCTTGAACTCTAAAAAACAAACTAACTGTAAAAACATATTATTATCGGCAGCCGAAAGCCTCCGATGCTAGCGTTGCACTACTTTCAGTTTGTATAATAATTTTATTGTTATGTAAACCTTTATAAAAAAAAATAAAAAATATTATTATCGAATAAGTAGTTGCTACCATCAAAAAAGATTTCATAAAATTTGGTTCTACAATTTTTTTTAATGTTTCAACTTACAAGTAAACAATAACACTTTTTTTTTTTTTAATACAAATCACATTACAATACAAGCACATTATTTGATTGATGCACCAACGGTTGCCATGCGGTAATACATGGAAAATTCGGCTTCATAATCCGCATACGTTTGATTGTTGTATTTCCTATCAGATGGAATATAGCGGCGCAGAGGGTTCGCCAGTATGAAATCGTACAATTTTGATAGTTTATGCAGTGTCCGATTGGTGTTTATATTGGTCACGTCGATTTTATCCAACATCTCTTCAATTTGCTCACGGTGTTGCTTGATTTTTTGCCTACAACTTTGTGCATCGACTAATAATAAAATATTCAAAGAAAACCAAATCAACAAAAATAAAAAGGATAAATTATTGGAGAGTATATTTTTTCCAAAATATAAGCACAATTAGCAGCACTTTGATGCCTACCCATAATCAAATCCAAATCCAATTTCAAGTCATGCGAATTCTGGGCAATTAAATCCGCCCACTTGATGCGATTACGCACTTCCTGTAAAGCCCCTGAAGCGGTCAACAAGCTGCCTGGCGCCAATTGCATTGTAGAACAGAGTTCACGCAAGTCCACGATCAACGGATTGGGTGAGAGGTGGTAAGCGCTGAAAGCATGCACATAATCATAGGGGTGATAAATATGTATGTATGTACATTAAAATTTCGATGCACTATAATTGATATCCCACCATTCTTTCGTTACACAGCTAAACTTCTCAAATGGGATTTCGGCAAACGTGCTCAGTTCGCTGGAGTATGGTGGCAAATTGAAACGACCCTCGGTGTTGTTGCTGCCGGCAGCCGCAGGCATAAGTGTGGTATCCGCAGATCCCACACTACGTCTGTGCGATGTTGCTGTTATATTTGAGGAAGTTAAGTTAAGTGACAACAACGTGGAGTCAAAATCCAATTTTGTGCTGCAAAAAACCATGTCTCCACCACCCATTTCGAAGCTATCACCAATAGTAGAACTACTATTGTTGACTTTAAGTTTCGTAGGTTGGAAATTGGATCTGATGCCGCCGCTGGCAGTGGGCGCGGTAATACTGCCCATAGTGGACATTTGCATTTCATCCAATAAACGCTTCAGCATATTTTTTGAGTACAGAATTTTCTCTTTGATTTGCCCCAGCTGCAGCATTTCATATTGTATACGATTGATGGATGTGTTTATGTCGCTATAAACTTGTTTAATGGAACCCAGAATGACCTGTGAAAAATTCGAAATTAAGTTAAGATTTTTTAAATTTTTAATCAAAGTGCAAAAGAAAACACCTCATGATTTTCTAATTGTTTAGCGCCATAATCGATATCTGATTTGCACTCGTCGATTTGTTGAGCGATAAACTCATTTTGGCATTTTGAGAAATTTCGCAAATTGTACTGCACCAGATAGTCAGAAATGATTTCGTTGATATTCTCATTGGCATTTGCATTGAATAGATTAACCTTCTTCTGGAGCTCATCCACGAAAGGGCCATAGGCATCGGCGAATCGCTCTTCCAGTATGATACGCTCCTTGCGGACGGACAAAAATTTTACAACCATGCCCACAAGATCCGCTTTTGTTTGCAGTAGTTTGACTTCGAAAGCCGATAGTGTTTCTTTTGTGCCCACTCCGCTGACGGAATGAGTGCTTGATTCTTCATGATTTGATTTATTTATTAACGACATTACGTACTGGAGTTGTTCATCTTTTAAGCGCATGATTACATTGAAGAAGATAAAATTTGGTATATTGGAGAAAATTGAGCGCATTTTAGTCCACAAAGCATCCTTTGCTTGTTGCACACTGCTGGCTGTGAATATGTTTCGTTTATAACTGCATTCAAATATCTGTATGTTACAGCTGAGCGCATAAATAACTTACGACTGCTCGCCTGGTTGATGTAAAACGTATAGAAATCGTCCAGATCCTGCAGAGCCTGCTTAACGCCATCCATTGCAACAGCTTCGCTGGCATTTTTTGCTGTCAAGCGCACCGGCATTGTGACACTAATTAGTTGTTTATTTTTTTCCTCTTGCTTTATTTTTTTATCCAATGACACAGATTGGAATTCTAGTAGATTAACGCGCGATTTTAGGGTTTTCTGCTTATGCTTGAGGCTAATGTGTTGGATGTCTGGGTAAATATAAGTAATGAGTTTAATATTTATTTTCAAAACAGGCTTTCTCGATTTTAATGTTACTTTTTGTTTTAATATTCATAGCCAGGGTCTCGTGCTCCTTTCTATATTCATCTAAACGCATCTGTACGTCTTCTATGTTTCTTTTTAATTCTTTTGCTTTAAGGTAAGTCTGCATTTCTTTGGGCAAAAAGCTTCGAGCGGAAGTCTACAAAATGGAAAAAATTATGGCAGCTGCATAAATTATTTTTTAATATTCTTATCAAAACTATACTGAAGTACTCTTTTTTTGCTTCATTTCATTTCTCAACATAAAATACAAAAAATTGGCCACTCATTTCATTGTAAGGCAAAAAAAAAAGCCTACAGAGAACTCACGCCGCAGCGTAAACGAAGCAGTTAAAAATACCGCTATTCCCGGCGCAATATTCAACACACGAAACTGCATTTTCAGTTTGTTTTGTGAGAGTTTGTAGAGTGAGTTTGACATAATCAAACATCATCATTGCTAACTGGACAATCCTGGTCGGGTCTTCGCCTGCTGTAGCATATGCCTCCAATTGTCGGTTTCGTGCCTGTGTCCTCCCTCCATGCCCGAAACCCCAATAAGCCTGCGTCTTCTTCTACGCTGACTATCCTTCTAAGATACTTACATACAGGAAATGCCACTTACCCATACTTACATACAGAGAATGCTGCTGGAGTGACAGTCCTTGGCAGGATATAAAACCGAGTCGTTTCTGTAACGTAGAACCGCCAGCCCCTTTTTGTTGTTGTTTTAACAGTATTGGTAGCCCTGTCAGTGTAGGCATATCACCGGTCATCTTCGTCTAGCTCATCTAGGGGTAGGCCCAGGAAACATGCTGTTTCGTCAGGTTGGATCCAGAGGGAGAGAGGTGTTAGATGAGTCGGTTTTAGGGGGCATGTGAAGAGATGGTTAGTGTCGTGCGGGGTGCTTTCACATGCCAGACATATGTTGAGTGTGTCGGGGTCGATTCTGGATATGTAGGAGTTTAACCTGCTACAGTATCCAAAACGTAGTTGTGCCAGTGTTACACGAGTCTCACGGGGAAGCTGGAGCTCTTCGTCTGCAATAGGTGGTGGTTGGACTCCGATTACGGCATTCACAGGACGGGAGTTCGTGAAGGTGGTGACGGTCTCCCGGTGGATGTCGTTTATTGACTGTCTAAATACTGTCCGGTCCAGTAGGTTGCGGACAATTTTGTCCTGGATTTCGTCAGCGTAGTCTAAAAGGTGTCTACTGACGTGCCTGGGAGGCGGCTCAGGCTCAAGCAGGTGTCTGCAGGGGTGAAACCTGCGGTAACATCCAAGCAGGAACTGCTTATTGAGCAGTTTGTTGTGCTCCACTACAGGGAGCATTTGTGCCTCGTTATGCAGGTGTTGAGTGCAAGACATCAGGAGGCAACCGATGATGACATAACCATCATCATTGCTGGCTGGACAACCCTGGTCGGGTCTTCGCCTGCTGTAGCATATGCCTCCAATTGTCTCGGTTTTGTGCTTGTGTCCTCCCTCCATGCCCGAAAACCCAATAAGCCTGCGTCTTCTTCTACACCGTCAATCCATCTAAGCGGCGGGCGGCCTCTGTCTGTGGCATTTACCGAAGAGTACTTGTTGAGGTGGGTAATCCGTGTTAGCCCGCAATATGTGATCTGCCCATCTCAATTTGTTGATCATGATTGTGGTTATCACAGATGGGTGCGCATATAGTTTTTCGAGTTCATGATTATAGCGTTTTCGCCACTCACCTTATTGCATATAGCGCCAAAATTTTTTCGCAGAGCTGTTCTCTCGAAAATAAGCAGCTTCGCTTCTGTTTATCTGCATCTCTGAGTGTCCACGTTTCACTATCGTATAGCAAAATGGAAATTATAATTGAGCGGCATAATGAAAGCTTAGTTTTTCTGTTTAGGAGGCGAGTCTTTAGGTGTTAACACAGCCAAAAATAGCAGCGCTTGGCCATAAGGATTCTGTGGCCGATTTCTGCAGAAATTTTGTTGTCGTGACTAATGATGCCAAGAAAGGTATTTAAATACCTTCACTACTTCGAAACCATAGTCACCGATTTTTAGTATTTGACCCACATTGTGTTCGACAGAGTCCGATGTAGTTGAAACTAGCGCTTTAGTTTTGGCTTCGTTTATTTATAAACCCATACATTTTGCTGATGTCTCAACACTTGCAAAGGCTTCTTTCAAACTCGGCAGCGAGGATGCGATTGCGTCTATGTCGTCCGCGTAAGCCAGCAATTGAACCGATTTAAACAAAGCAATATTAAATTTTATGTATACTTGTTTTTTTAGCCATGGGACCGCGTACTTCGATAGAAAGGCGTGAGTTAGTTTTGGAGCATTTCAAAAAAGGAATATCGTATCGTAAAATAGCTAAAATTGCACAAAAGTTCAGCACATTCTTGAACGACTTATGTATGAAAATCGTGTGGTAAGGGACGACACCAAATAAAACTTTCATAGAACAGGGTGTCAGCGATTAGTGCGCCAAGTGAAGAAAAATCCAGCAACAAGCGCTTTAAAATTAGCTGAAATGGCCAAAAACGATTTAGGTAAGACTCGCCATCCAGAAACTTTTCGAGGGAAACGGTTTTAAATGGTAGATTAGCCTGTAATAAACCTTTTCGTAAGTCCAAGGAATATAAGTAGGTAAGAGATTGCAGCTTGCGCGTGATTATGTAAATAGAACCCCAGCATTTTGGAGGACCGTGCATTTTATAGACAAGGTAAAAGTAAACTTATTTGGACCAGATGGCAGACCTTTTATATGGCGCGAGGCCAATACGGAGCTAAAACCCCATAATTTGCGCGCTACTATAAAACACGGCGGTGACAACATTCCCACGATAGTCGGTTCTACGTAACCGGAACTACCCAGATTTATATTCGGCCAAGGACTGTCACTTCAGCGGCATTCTCCGTATATGTATGGGATATGTTTATCCTGCTGCAGCAACAACAACACCAACAACAACGGCGGTGGCAACGCTACGATTTGGGCATGCATGTCATCAAATGGAGTTGGGAGTTTGACCTTTATTGAAGAAACAATGAACAAATGTATTTATTTAAAACTTCTGCAAGAAAATTTGCTTCGAAGCGCTAGAAAATTTCAAATTGAAGATGGCTTTCGCTTTTATCAAGATAACACCCCTAAACACAAGTCACAAATAATACAAACATAGTAAATATAGGTATAAAAGTCCACAATCGACCAGATATTCACAATACGCCAAATCTTGGAAAAAATCCATGAAAGGAGAATCGATACACACCATCTTTTCGTCGACTTCAAAGCTGCATACAGTACGAAAAGGAGTGCCCTGTATGCCGCGATGTCTGAATTTGGTATCCCCGCAAAACTAATACGGCAATGCAAGATGACGTTGCTCAATACCAGCAGCGCCAACAGAATTGGGACAGTTATGACAGTTATGATTTCGAGGTTGTAAAGGGTTTTTTAATAAGAGGTGTTATTTTGATATTCAAAGAAAAATACTACTTTTTAATATAAATGATCGGATGTTTATTTCATTATAAAGAGGAAGGTATGCCGTTAATAGTGGAAATAACATCAGGCAAATGGGCAACAGGACAATATCCTTTTCATGAAATTTTCCATAACCGAATGGCAAAGTGGCTGCTCTATGTCCTCGATAGCCTCACGAATTCCATCTTTGAGGTTTTGAATCGACCCTGGGCTGTTGGCGAAGACCTTCTCTTTCACGTGGCCCCAAAGAAAAAAGTCACAAGGTGTTAAAGCACAAGATCTCGGTGGCCAATTGTGATCACCTCTTCGAGAGATAACACGGTCCGGAAACTTTTCCCGTAAAAGATCAATGGTTTCGTTGCCTGTGTGGCACGTAGCGCCGTCTCGTTGAAAATAAACGTTGTCCAGATCAATACCATCCAATTCCGGCCATAAAAATTCGTTAATCATCTCTCGATAGCGCAATCCATTCACCTGTAACACCTGTTAGTAGAAAACCCTATAAAAGTCTTCGTTTATTTAGGCACCAGCATTAATGCCGCTAACAATGCCAGCCTGGAAATCCAACGTAGAATTTCTCTTACCAACAAGCGCTACATTGGACTAAGTAGGCAATTGAGTAGTAAAGTCCTTTCTCGAAGAACAACACTAACACTCTATAAGGCTCTCATCATGACTGTCCTAACGTATGACGATGACAACATCCGATGAGGCGTCCTTTGGAGTGTTTGAGTGAAAGATTCTGCGGAAGATTTTTGGACCTTTGCACGTTGTCGACGGCGAATATCGCAGGCGTTGGAACGATGAGTTATATGACATCCGTAACAAATAGGATCTTATAAAGACGTTACTTGAAAAGTGGCTAGAAAAAAATGGTTGACTCCATGCCACGTAGACTTCAAGCTGTAATTGATAATAAGGAATACCGAACAAAATACTAAATACCTTAAAATTTGAAATAAATATTTCGTATTTTTTACGTTGCATCATTTAAGCTGCGGGTTGAATTCTCTGTATATATTTTTTGTTTTTGCATTACAATGAAATGAGTGGTCACTTTTTTGTATTTAATATTGAGAGATGAAATAAGGCAAAATAAATAAAATATCTGCATACTCGGTTTTTTCATTTTCGCAAAATATTATGAAAAATTAGAACACTTTGCAAAAGAATCGTGTCTGTATCAAATAAGGTGTGAGTGAATGCATGTAGCAAACTGTATATACAAATATTCATATGTTCAAATGATTATTATTGACATTTTTAATCTAAACATATTGGGACAACCCATCTGTTATAAATTTTCGAAACATTTATCATATTCAAAGAGGACACTTGAATTTAGAGCCACATGATTTAAATATATTTATTATTAATATGTAATGAATAAGCAAATTGTCATATCTATATTTGTTTAAGTTAATATGTTAGCTGATACCCCTAATAAATTACCAACAACACGCGCACAACAAATAACTTTCCTCATGTTAAAGCTACAACACAACACAAAAAACTGCTCGGAAAAAATTTGGCTTTGGTAGTGATTTTGTAACTATAAAACCTGAAAAACTGTATCTAAAGGCTATGAACGTTTTCGAATAAATACAGAAAAATTATTTTAATTCAATTTGTGTAATGAACAAACAGCTGGAATAAGAGGTGAATTAAAAAATTAAGAAAAACAGTTTTGCTACGCACTCCCGAAACTGGACCCTTTCCAGCTTATAAATCTCGTTGCGAATTAATTGAATTATTATCATTAAATGATAGACGATCTCTTTTGGCTTTTTCATTTCTTCTAGACATCCTTTCGAGTAAAATCGGCTGCCCTCCCTTCTTGGGTTAATTGATTTGCATGTGCCACGTTGAAGCCTTCGCCTTTTTATTACTTTTCTTATAGGCTCACATAAAACGCTTTACAATGCTAATGCTCCAACTTATAGAACTTCGTCTGAGTTCAATTCTTTCTCGATTTTGTTAGATCTAGGACTTATCGGATTCAAAATCAGTACTCTATAATAAATTGACGTTCCATTTATTTTGTAATAAATTAGCATAATGTTGTTGGTATTTGCTATTAAGCGCATTACAGTAAACAAAATTGAAAGAAACTGGTGCTGTCGAGTATAGGAGAAGGACTGGTAGCCCAAAACTGGATGTTCTTTAGAAAATATAGCTGCTGTTGCGCAAAGTATTGCTGACCAACCCTGAACATCGATTTCTCAACGTTTTGAACATTTGGGTATTCATGAAGAGACTGTTTGGTGGACTTTACCGTCAACCTAGTGATCCTGGTGGACATTTAAATGATGCCATTTTTCAGATATAATTGTTAAGAGCCACATTTTGAATAAAATTAGTGAAGCTTGAGAGAATCTAAATTTTTACATGTTTTATTTTAAACCAACATCTAGACGCAACTTTTTAAAGACTTTTTACTTGCCAATTAACTGTAATTATGAATTCTTGTGATATGTTTAGGGTAACGAAGTTCTCAATACAATTTTGGAGATTGCTGTGTCACTGTCTGTGCTTGCACTAATCTTTCAATAAAATAGAACATTTAGATATTTATAATAGAAATATACGCAAGGGAATAATTGGGCGTTTAAGATGTTCCCTCAAAACGATAATGCTACAAAAATTTCCAATAGCAAAACATTCGCTTACCGGAACCACCTGATCCTTCAGTTTTTCCAAACGCTTGATTAAAATATTCTCGCGCACCTCTTGCACATCCTGGCGCGAACGTACGCTTTTGATTAAATTACAAAATAAATCACGCTGGCGCGACTTATAGATCCTGAAACCAATGATATATCAAATGAAATTTTCGTATTTTGCATTCTAAACAATCTTACGATCTTAATGCTTCCTCAGAAGGTATTGCATTCGGCGGGCATCCCAATTTAGCTGCCCACACTTGAAATAATTCTATATCCTTCTCAAACGGCATAGATAACTTTTAAATTTGATTTACAGAATTCAACAATTAATTGTGGCACTCAAGTTGTTGGCTCTTTTTTTGAATTTTTATATTTGCCTTAGTCATTCACAATAGCATACTTTTAATTAGTGATGTATTTCTAAGGCAACGTTTACACACAGCTTTCTGATGGAATTGCTTTGACACTGGGGTATGAGTACGTTTACATATATAGGGGTTTTCAGTAAGAGCACTTCAACTTTTAAACTTTTTTGACTTTTTTAACTAATTTTTTTTTTATTATCGAGTTTGAACATATAGTATGAAATTCGATTTCTTTTGCATGACCACCGCGTGCACGTTTTACGAAGTGCAATCGTTGAACCCAATTTTCGACCACTCTTTTGCATAAATCGGCCGAAATTCCAACAATTTCGCGTTCAATATTGGCTCTGAGCTCACAAATCGTCGCCGGCTTGTTACTGTAGACCAATGACTTCACATAACCCCAAAACGGGACGGCTTGTTAAATGGACCGTAAAATGGCCGTAATGCTCTTAAAGTAGCAGCAACAGAACGATTATTTTCATAAAAAATTTGCACGATTTGCAATCATTGCTCAAGTGTGTAGCGTTCCATGATGAAATGTATACTAATGAAGTTTACAAAGGACAAGCGAAAAATAAAAAATATTGCGTCGTTCGCCCTCCCTATCGGAAAAAAGTTGAAGCGCACCTATTAAAACCCCCTATACTACAAAGATTATCTCATTTAAACCGCACGACTTCTTGCCAGTAATACACAAGTTCAATAGAAATATATTTTTATTTCGTACTTTGCATCCATTTTTATTTAATTTCACATTTGCCATATTACAAATAATCGATGAAACCAGATTGGACACAAATTATTTAATTTCTATGAAAGAAAAACTTTGAGGGCAGTACCCCTAATTAAATTACAGATATGAAAGTTAAAATGAGAGTAATCTACTTATATGTATTAAATTCTTGGTACCCAAAATTTTGCCATTCATTATGGACGTATAAGATTTGTAAAATTATTGTATAAGGAAATCATTTCCATACATTTTATATTTTCTACGAGCAAAGAATTTGCATTAAGTACTCCGCGTATTGAAAACTTTTTCATACGCTAATTCTATGTTCCCACGGCACGTAATTCGAGAATCTATTTACCTAATTTGCAAACTACCAGGGCCTATTCGTAATTAATTTGGGAGCCCTCCTTCTTGTTCTTTGCTTTTTATTATTACTCTTATTGTTTATCAGCTTGCTGGTAACCTATCTCCAAGAGAATTTGATCCTAAAAAGGTTATAATACAATATTTTATAAAAATATTCATAAGCTAATATAAACTTTTCAGAGGACTTACTCCAGGATTTGCAAGTTAAACTTCTAGAGGCTATGATACCTTCACAACACTTAGAAAAAGATGGAAAAGTTCTCTGAACTTGAGGTAAAATTATAAACAGTACTCATTTGATTGTTTTTTTATTAATAAAATATATCAGTACATGCCTTTCAGTGTACTTAATCATTTTAAACCTCTTCCGGTTTAAAATGATGTGAATGCATCCTATGTGAAAATTAGCAAACATACAAGGTTTCTGCATATGCAGTACAAATTAAGAAATTATTTGAAATATGATATGAAATGACTTTCGATTGCATACAATTTTTTATATACATACATTTAGTCTATTCTGTCTGTATTTAGTCTGTTTGCTGGGGTTGAGGGATTTTGATTAATGGCATCCGGTAAAATGGTTGATCCATCGGAATTCCTCTTCTTCATATGTAACCATTATACAAAACTAGAATTAAAAAATTTTAAGAATATGAGAGTATAGGCATCGGACTATATCAAGAATGATAGAGAAGATTGCGCCTTTCGAATTCGTCGCGTCGTAAGAGTCCATGAATAAATAAACAAAAAGAAGGGGTATTACTTGTTTGTGAAGAAGAAGAGTAGACGATGCCATGCATTCGGAGGCTATATAAATTTTATTATTAATTATAGGAGATATAAAATATACAATATAATCCTAACTTAATTAGCACACTGGCTACTAGGGCCTTCAGTGTTTATATATTTATATGTGCCCTCACAATTTAACACACGGCACTTCGTTTGCATGAGTTTGTTTAGTTCAAATCTCACAAATTGAATTTTCACAAACATATATGTGTATTTTCTCTTGCTTTTGTTTGTTTTGTATTGGGAATGGAGCTACACAAAAAATCACGAAAAATACAGTGACTATTTCGATTGACTTGTCAAAATTACTAAAAATACAGAGACTGTTTCGGCAGACTTGTCAAAATCATGAAAAATTCAGCAACTGTTTTGGAAAGGCGCCGCCTATCGTACTCAATTCGCCTTGCTTTGACACAAACTATGTGTGCGGGAACACTGCCAATTTTTGACAATTGCGCGCATTCTTTTGTACAATGACAGCAACGATTCCTTGAATGGATTATTTTATTTGAAAACTTTATTATATTCATATGTCGGTAATTGGAGGAGTTTAGAAATAATATTTATAGATTAACGAACCATTAAAACAAGAAAGAATAAATTATTGGAAGCTAGTGTCAAAATGAATAGAATCCAAATGCTCTTCAACCGCCAGCAAGGGATAGGTAAGTATAAGTTGCATATAGCGCAGTTTTGTTTGTGTAAATTTTTTCACGGCTGAAGTGGCGCGAGTTTCCTCCAAACTCGAGAAGATTTCGCGGGAAAGTTAGTCGCAAAGAAGTTTTGTTGGTAGATAATAAAACTAAAGTTAGATAACAAAGGTTCTTTTTTAACCATAAAAATCGGTCATAAGAAAAATTGTGCTGTGTATGCAAAATTATTGACCTCTTCTCTCTCATAACATAATGCATTTATATGTGGGATACTTGAAAAATACATAATTTTTCTTTTGACTTTCAGCAAATGACTACACATATGATTTTGCTCTGGGCCGGCTTTGTGTAGCTAAAGAAGACAGTTGGCGTGGAATATTGCCCTCTAACTATAGTTCAGACTATAATCCGGAACCTCCAATATTTTCGGCGAAATTCGCTAACTGTGATAGTTTCAAACACATTTTAGCCATCGCTAATGAAGATGGAAAGATTGCGCTACAAGATGTCACAAAAAGAAATGAAGATCCGGAAGAACGAGCTCTTAATGCACCACAGTGCCATTACAATGCAGTGTTCGATTTGGAATGGGCGCCTGGGCAAATGAAATTCGTGTCTGCATCTGGCGACCACACAGCGTGTTTGTGGCAAGTGGATGAAAGTGGGGAAATACGTATTTTACGCTCATTTGTGGGGCATACACGCTCTGTGAAGACAGCGGCTTTTCGCAGGCATGACTCATCTGTGTTTGCCACGGGTGGACGAGATGGTGCGATAATAATTTGGGACACGCGAGCGAATCTGAATGTTGATTTGACCCCACGAGCGGATAATTGCATTTACAGTGGTCATGTTGGCGGACCGGGTACACCAGTGTCACAAAAGAAACGCACACGTACACCGAAAATGACCCCTAGCGCAACATCAAGTAGCATTACGGGTTTGGCTTTTCAAGTAAGCAATAAATTTAAATATTTTTGTTCTGATAATTTCATTAAATTTCGTAGGATGCTAATACACTTATATCATGTGGAGCTGGTGATGGCGTTATAAAAGTGTGGGACCTTCGACGCAACTATACTGCATATAAAAAAGAGCCTCACCCTAAACATAGCTTGCCATATGCTGGCACAAGTACCTTTAAAGGATTCACCAACCTAGTCGTTGATGATTCAGGATCACGCCTTTTTGCTAACTGTATGGACAATACAATATACGCCTATAATCTGTGCTCCTATTCATCTAAGCCTCTAGCGCGCTATAAAGGCCTTTTAAATAGTACTTTTTATATAAAATCTTGCCTTAGCCCAGACGGAAAATATTTGTTGAGCGGCAGTAGTGATGAAAAGGCTTATGTATGGAACCTTAAATACCCAGATGAGCCGCTGGTTGCCTTATGCGGCCACACAGTGGAAGTAACATGCGTGGCATGGGGTTCTACACACGATCAGCCAATTGTAACATGTAGTGACGATGCGCGCCATAAAATTTGGCGTATAGGACCCGAACAGACATCCGATGCCGCAAGTATGGAGAACTTCCGAGGACACGCAGAAATTGTACGCCAGTTTGGTAGAAAGATGCATGGTTCGACACATAAGTATAACTTGCGTGACCTTGAGAATACGCCCCGTTCGCTTAAACGGCTTGTGGATCAGAATGAACGTACGCCTAATTCCGTGGAAAAGATTTCAACGAAACGTTCTTTTCTGGAGATGTTAGGAGCGGTGGCTATGGCTGATGATAGTGAAGCAATCGAGCCAAAGCGGCAGAAACCATTGGAGTCTAGAGGTAAGAAGTTGTAAAGAATATAGATTTTGTCAATTTATTTAGGTATATAATTTTTTAGGACGACGTCTGTTTAGTCCTTCCACGTCAAATATGTCCAATTCGACTAGCCTTACACCACCACAAATGCGTTGTATTAATTTACAACTACTTCCAATACCTGAAGAGCCAACCATTTTGCCTTCAAGTCCAGTAACGAGTTGCGCAGTACATACGCATAGTAACGACAGTAATCAGGAGAATACATTAGAATCTACACTACCATATATCTCGCTGAAGTATACACCACCAGCCATACCAACGCCACTAAGTGAAAGAGCAGTGATAGAAAACCAAAATGCCCATTATTCTTCGTCAGCGAATACGTCAACTACATCTTCCACCGCAACTGCACAACAACCACCGTTGTCTTCTATGATTTTTTCGCCTACCTCAAATTTGCCCAACTACGTGCTAGATGGGGAAGCACCACATTTGAGTATAATGTCACCCAAGCGTAAACACAAAGAAAAGGTTGACTGGCTGACCAAAATACGAAAACAAAAATTGATGTCCTCCCGCACTGCGTCGCTAAGCGAAAAAATAATTGAAGGTTGCAATGGTCCAGAATCCCCAATAGCATCAACGGCTTCACGGCTAAACAATTTGCGTCAGTCGGAGGCTAGTCCGCGCGCAACAACTACGCCACGTCGTCGCATGTCAAGTGGTACCCGAGATACTCAGGCACATGACTCACCTTCAACATCCAACCATCACATTCCACATCACCCAAAAACACCGACGTCCAGTCGACGCAACAGTGAAACCACTATTTTGCGGTTCTTCAGTGTACGCACACAACAACGAGCCACACCTGAACCCTTATCGACTGTCGTGACTGCTACGGACGTTATTAGTGACCTACAGCCTTTGACACTATCTTCTGTGACTTCCAGTACACTAAGCGGCAGCAGAGGCCTCACTTATAATACGTCGACGCATGCTCAAGCTACCACAACTTGTAGCGAGTGATTTTAATGTCTGTATGCTTTACTATCAAATGTTTACTGCTATTTTGGTATTAAGCTTAACTTTGGTTGTGCGTTAGTGTACATACCGATTGACATAATGTGGCCGTACCTAATGAGGTGTGCCCACCGTTATTTACTTTTTAAAAAAGTTTTTTTTTTTTATTTTCTAAGTTTATTGCTAGTTTATATTGCGTACTTTTAAGTGTAACTGATGGACTTTTCTAAAGTAAAATAAAAAAATACTTAGACATATAAACAATAAATGTGCAGAATCGAATACCCGTTTTCGCAAAATGATAAAAAATTACAATATTTCTAAAGTTACAAAAAATGTTTAATTTGCAAGGATAAACCTTAAAAACCGCAACTCGGATTTATTTGATTTCCTCACTGGGGAAAAGTGAGCGGGGCGCTCAGGAAACTTGCAATTTAAGACAAATCGGATCAAAGGAAAATAGATCGGATCAACGGAAACAAGGAAATGCATATTTTGGTGTCAGTAAACACCATAAAAAACCATCGTCACCTAATTGCTGAAATAATCAAAACCATACATAAATGACTGTGACGTATTTTGAGATTCTCAACACGACAATTACAATAAGAAAATTATGGCAAAGACTTGTTAATATTTCAATTTTTAACAATAAAAATCTTTGGGCGGAAATCCCAACAAATTCTAGTGAAACGATACCAGGCTACCGTAGGTATGTGCTCGAATACCGATTAGTTTTGTTTTTTAGCTCCATAATCTCAATCCCTAGCCGAATGGATTGGTGCGTGACCAGCAGTCGGTAGTGCGTACCTTCGAATCTCCGTGCATGAAAGAGCAAAATGATAGTTTTTTTTTAAGCAGTTGCCCCTCGGCAAGCAATGACAAACCTCCGAGTGTATTTCTGCCATGAAAAATACCTGCCGTGCGGAGTCGGCTTAAAGCTGCAGGTTCCTCCATTTGCGGAATAACATCAAGACGCACGCCGCAAATAGGAGGAGCTCGGCCAAAAACCTAACAGAAGTGTACGCGCCATTAACTTATTTATTTTTTAACCGCAACTCGGAAACTAAACAATTTTTTTTAATCTCAACTCGGATACTAAACCGATTTTTTTTTGGTAACCTAAACTCGGAAACTAACAGAATTTTTTGTTTTAACCGCAACTTGGAAACTAAGAATTTTTTTAACCTCAACATTTTAACATAACTCGAAATCTAACAGATTTTTTGTTTTACTGCAACTCGAAAACAGAATTTTGTTTTACTGCTACTTAGAAAATAAACGGAATTTTTATTTGCTTTTGTAACCTCAACTCGCAAACTAAACAGATTTTTTTTTTTGCCGCAACTGGGGGAACTGAACAGATTTTTTTTTAAGCGCAACTCGAAAATTAAACGGAATTTTCAGTTGTTTTTTGTAACCTAAACTCTGAAACTAAACAGAATTTTTTTTAAACGCAACTGGGAAACTAAACCGATTTTTTTGTTTTGTTTTTTGTAACCTAAACTCGGAAACTAACAGAATTTTTTTTTAACCGCAACTCGGAAACTAAAAATTTTTTTTGACCTCAACTCGCAAACTACAATAAAAATATTTTTTTTTTTTAATTTCAACTCGGAAACTAAACGGAAACATTTTAACATAACTCGAAATCTGACAGATTTTTTGTTTTACTGCAACTCGAAAAAATATATTTTTTTTTACCGCAAATCGGAAACTAAACGGAATTTTTATTTGCTTTTGTAACCTAAACTCTGAAACTAAACAGAATTTTTTTTCGCCGCAACTCGAAAACAACAATTTTTTGTAACCTCAACTCGGAAACTAAACGGAAATTCTTTTAATTTCAAATCGAAAACTTAACAGAATTTTTTTCTAATTTCAACTCGGAAAGTAACAGATTTTGTTTTAACCGCACCTAGAAAACTATACGGAAAATTTTTTTAACCGCAGCTCGAAAACTAATATAAAAGAAAACTTTTTTAACCTAACTTGAAAACTAACAGATTTTTGTTTTTTACCGCAACTCAAAAACAGAATTTTTTCAACCGCAACTTGAAAACTAAACAGAATTTTGTTTAACCTCAACTCGAAAACTAAACAATTTTTTTAATCTCAACTCGGAAACTAAACAAAATTCTTTTTTTGATATTTACTTAATCCCATCAAGTTAATAAGAAATGAATCCTAGTGTAATGGAAACAGTTTATTGCTTCATCTAACCACTATGAATTCGTACGCCTACTATTTCTTCTCATACACGCGCCGTCGCAAAATTATGCACACCCCTTTATAACAAAAATTATATAACGCAAATTTTGTACAAAATCCTTCAAAGCTCTTGTTGAATAACCCTTTACATGTACGTATATCTACACATATAAGATTTGTGTGACCAATTAAGCTGTGTTTCTCTGCTACCGTTTGGCGAATTTCCTAATTAGTTGCAAAAACGTTCCGATATTATTATTTTTACAAGTCGATGCTAAATCAGAGCCCGCCTTATCTGAGAAACCTTTCCAGAATGTGTTCACTAGTTCATTTATCTATGCAATACATTTTTTTCGGTTTATTATCGGCCAATGATTTTTTTTTTTTGTTTCTAATTGTTTTGCCTAAAAAATGAATAGGAAAACTTCATTGTACGAAAATTCATTTTTATTTTCCAATAGAAAAAGCTTAACGTTTGTTTACATATGATAATTATGTTTTAGTAGGTCGGAACATAAATGAAGAACTCCAATAAACGTTTATTCGTATGAGTGCATACGCAAGTAAATGCAATTCAAATAACAAGTAATGCCAATAAATGAAAATAAAATATTGATGTTGCACTTATGTATAAAAAAAAAACAAATATAAGAAAAATTGAAATGGATAAAATTTAGTTTATATCTCATTATGTATAAAATATATAAACATTCAAACTGTTTAAAGGAAATAAAGTTGCTTTTCTAAAGCGTTGCTTGGCAAACGATGAATGCTCTCAGCGACAAGGAATGCAAGTTTGTGCGCATATTGGCACACGGCAGGTACACGGCAAGTGCCACTCCAATTATAATACAGATGGGTCATTTTGTATGTTAACATTTGTAATTTGTCGGCATCGAAACCCATAGTGTCGTAAATAACATTGTAACTAGTAGGCGAAACAGTTCCCTGACGCACTGATTGGGAAACTAAAAAGAAGTCATAACGTTCCGGTAGAGTGATCACATCATCAACCACGGTACCCGGAGGTGGATTCCTGCCATTAATGAAGTAACGAGTATTAATTCGCTTCGATACTACTATGAACGCCAAGGGGCAAATCGTAGGTTTCTTCTCATAATCAGAATACATTTTGTTTAACCTTTCTATCAAAAATTTCACTTCGGTGCTGAAAACTTGATGCAATTGCCCATCACCGACTCCGTCGCGATAGAAGAGGATTTTCTTTGGTAGCATACCATGCTCTTGTTGATATGCTTTCAAAGCATAGCCCATGCGCAATGCTATTTCGTTTGATAGCTCCTGGCCTTTCACATGTTCTGAAACTGAAGAGAAGTAAATGGGCTTCGACTTCAGATCCATTGTGGCTACTAATGCGCCATAAGATTTAGTTTTCTCTCTGGGAGAATGACAAACATCGAAACCAACAGTCATTAGACCACTTACTGGAATTTCGGTTAACCAAGGTGCTCCCATGAGTTTTGCATTCATTTGTATAACAACTTTAGTAGCTATCGACATCAAACCAGAGGCTTTGTCTCCACGAGGGGCAATAGTACGTAGTGTCACTACTTGAGATGGCATTGGACGGTCAACGCAACACTTCTTTTTGACGCAACCATATTTTTCTTCATTTGCAGATACCAGAAGTACCATCACGATTTGAGGATCTCCAGTAGAAACAGTATTGATTGCCTGTGAATAAGATCCACTACGATCGTCACTAATTTGTTGATATATAGGCTCTGCAATGCCCATACGCATTCCATTAGCTGCTCTTATGCACATTTGTACGAAATTTTGAACTTCACGTAAATTCCGTGATGGCGTAATCACGTACCACCTCTTAATGTCAACGTGTTTGTACATTGAATTATTTCGAAATTCTCGCGTCCAATCTGCAAATTCATTGCAATCGTAACGTTTATTGTTTCCAAAAACAATTCTGTTAGCTGGTATAATACGACCAGGTACTTCAACGAGATTTGTATCTAATCGCATACTCCAAGACTCTAAGACCTGAACGCTTTCAGGTGCCTGATTCAAACGCCTATTAAATACTCGCAATCGTTCAATACGCCGTTCAGGGGCCAAACGGGTGAATTCACTCATTGCCCTCATCAAGCTGAAGTTACTTCTCATAGCGTTAGTAAGTCCAGTTGCGCGTGATAGCTCAGGAATTAACATAATGAAGTCGTCTATGCCACCACGCATATCACGTTCAGTTGGGCGAGACATCAAGAGTGGTTGGTTTGCATCTGATATTTTAATATTGTAACGTTTTTTATAATAGTCAATATACGAAATTTCTCCTTCTTTGGTTGCAAATTTCGACTTGGGCGATTGTTGGAAATCCACGTCATTTATCCGATATGTTTTATTATTATAGTCGGTGAGGATTATTGTTCCAACGACTTCTCTTTTAAAAGCATCATGGAAGTCTGGTTTACCGACGCAATCTTGTAGAATTTTGTATAACGTATCAGTGCGCATTACTTTATGAGCAATTTCAGCACATAAGAGAATGTCTTGCTCATGTTGGCGTATTGAAGTTTGATATCCAGGCCATAATTCGAGGTAGAAACTGTTTAGACAATGCTTTGCCTTCGGATCAAAGAAACTACGCCCAACAAGTTCTAAATTCAGCCCTGCCATAGCACGACGTAAAATAAGATTCAGCACTTGTAGCTGCTGTGAATCAGTCACTTCCAATTGCCCAACGTGTTTAATTTTTATTTGGATAGTTTCACCCTCACGATTTTTAGTTAAAAGCTCCATTTGTGGCTTTTCTAAGTACTTTGTACAAAATAACACAGTGCCATCGAATATGTATCCACCGAATGTTTCCTTATGTTGAGCTAAATAGGCACGTCTTAAGCGTATCATGTCGACGTCAGGAGCGAAGTCCACCCGGTATTGGTGAATGGACCACTGCGGTTTTTTTAAAACTCGAAAATAGTTAGTCTGGATCACAACTTTCTTTCCACTACAGCCTGTTTTGGTAATACAGGTGCTTGGGCGCGAAGATACTACCTCATGTAACACACGCTTCCCACGCACTGCTCCACGGGAATCTTCCTTAACAACTGGTGCATCACCTATTGGAGCTCCTCTGTGAGCAGTTGCTCGGCCTTGCATAACTGGTGCAGCCGGACGTTGCTGAACGGGAGCAGTACTACAGCTTGGTTTTGGTGCAATAGTTGAACCACGCGCTACACCTGGTAAGGGTTGTCCCCAAGCAGACGTTGGAGGCGCTTGTGGCAAATTTCTTGAAGGACCTGGACCAGCACTAGCTTCCGCTTGCAGTCCTGGTTGACCAGTTCGGCGGCTCCGTGCATCGCCACGAGGCTGTTGAGGATTAGAGGCTCGACCACGACCCCTTGAGCGTCCAGCATTTGTTAACTTATCCATCTTCAAAAAAAAAAAAGTAAAAAGTTAGACTTCTGCGTGTCACAAAATGAAAGGAAATGAATACCGCGTAGAATCCAGCCACGCCAAAAGGCTTCACTAGCTTCCTAGAGATGCCATATATTTTGATTTATTATACTTTGATTTATTATACTATACCAAAAAATACTTGAAAATGTGTGTACCGAAATTTTGTAACACATTTTTACATATGTGTTTGTTTCTTTAACCGTATAGAATATTCTATCTAAATGTTATGTTGCAATAGTATGAAACTTCCCCATTATTTTTGAAAGAATGTATATGGAAAGATACGTACTTGGCAGCCCTTTTATTTTCAAAATGGCACCCGAAATTCGTCGAATAGTATTAATCTTGTGTACAGTTTGTTTTTTTATACAGTTGCAACAGTTATGTTGACTTATTTATACTTGTACATATGTATGTAGCATTATGCTAATATATGTATACACATGTGTTTATAAAGCGAATTCATAGGAGGTTGTTCGAATACCAAAATTTCGATGAGAATGTAAAAAAACAAATAATGTAACAATAGAGAAGACGGGAACTTTTATATTCAAAGCAGCGAATCAGCTGCTATAGCGACCTTACCTTGTGTGTTTATTTCAAATCAAGGCGAATTTATTAATAAATAATAAATCCACCTTGTTTCAAATTTATCACATATGTATGTATGTATGATTAGAAAGAATTGTTTGCTACAGGGGAAGTATTGTTCCAGTGTGGGACAAGGTGGATTTAATAAGGGGACAGCATTCACCCAGCTGAATTTTTCGCCGTAGGTATGGCTTACGTCAAAATGATATGCTTTGTTTGTATGTATTGGTATGCCTACATTCGTATGTTTACATTTGCTTGCTGATTTTGACATGATGCTTGCACCAAACGCAACAACAAATACATGTAGGGTTTTACTTATATGTGTTTGCTGTCACCTGTAATAAATTCGCCTTGAGTGTGGGAGCAGTCATGTATGAATTCGCCTTGAGCCCACAACTATTCTCTAGGAATGACATTCAACAGGTTGTAGTCTAGATCTACATATAAATCATCGATTAGTCATGCCGTAACCGTAAACAGCTCATATTGAAGTATTATTAATGACAACATTTGCATTTTGTTATAAAAACACGGATAATTTTCAATGAAGTCAATTATTTTTTCGTCATTCATTTCTAATACTCAAAGTTTTATCAATAGATACATACTGCTATGGTTACGGCGTTATGGTGCGGCACCTATAATTGTTTACTGTGATGTCAATATGTTTGATCAGAACAGCTAATTATTATTATTATTATTATTATTTAAAGAAGTAACTAAATTACAAATTAAAATTTAAATTCTAGCACTAGCAGCTAAAGGCCTTCGACTAGTTCCTGTTTGTTTTATACTTAAGGGGGGAAACCGGGTTAGGAGGTCAAAATTCTGGTTTTTTTCGAGAATTTTTTGAACAAAGAAGGAATAATCAGAAATTGTTTGAGTTTAGAGGATATTTTATTTATATTTTTAGGTACACTTTTAAATTTTTTTGAAGCTATTTCCGCGGGAGATAATGGCGTTAGAGCGTGCTGTCCATGGACGATCGCCATCCGAGTGTCTCGCTGGTGAGAATTCCTGAAGTTGCAATTTTTCTTTGAAATCAACAGCGATTTCTTTTTTTATTAACAACATATTTCCTAAGAATATGAACCTAATTGTGGTAAAAAAATATTGAAAATTGCATGATTTTGAGGCGTTTGAACACAAAGTAGTTTTTTATACCATATTTTTAATCTATTTTGCTTAAAAAACCATATTTTAAATAATAATATAATCCCAAAATTAGGTTCATATAGATTAGAATTGAATTAACAAAAAATCCCGAAAAATTTTAGAACGATTGGTCGATAATTTTTTAAGCTAGAATTCCCACCAGTTGAAAAAAATTAGTTTCGAGAAAAACGTCGTTCTAACTAACGCGCGCTACAGTGCGGAACCGGCGGGCAGTCACGTGCTCATAGAATCGGGAATAATGCGAATATCACTTTAAAATTTTTACCACATAATCTTGAGTACTTATACTAACGATTTATGCAATAAAAAAAATCGATTTTTTTATCGATCTAAACCGGTTTCTCCTCTTAAATAATCAAGTAGTTATTACAAAGCAAGTATTAGTGTAATTGGTGTGTCATATTTCTTAGAAAATGTTGTTTATTTTTTGAAATTTGGAAAAAAAATTGTGTGTAGCGTAGTACACATAACAGAAGTGAAACTTTCAAGGCAGACAAAGAAAGAGGGAGAGACCCGAGAGAGAATGAGAGAGAGAGAGAGAGAGAGAGAAAGAATATATATATCTAAATAAATTCACAACATTTGCAGAGAATACAGGAAAAATAGCACAAAGTGTATCTAAGATATAATATATTCGGTATAGCTCTCTCTCTTCTTTTCCTCTACGTTATATCTTTTTTCTCTCTCGCGGAACGAAAATTCCCAAAACGTTGCATGGCCTTGAAATTTTACTCTCCATTCTTGCTCGCCCATCGACGCCTAAGAAGTTTCACTTCAAAAATTATGCAATGCCGATGAGGATACCAGGACGAAACGACCCGTTTCCGAAGGCCCTAAATTTCCATTTGCGAATGCAACAATCGATTTGCTTGATACCACTTTGGCAATGAAGTGTTGAGACAGCACACATGAGAAAGCGGGTCAAAGTCAAAACGGAAATTTGATAGATATTAAGACGCGTTTAGTAAAAGATGCGGATGTGGGGTTATGCTTCTAGGCTTTATCTCAGATACACGCAAGGTATTTCTGAATGCATCGATTTCAGATGGTGGCCTTGAGCATTAAGATGACATATTTAATATATTCTTAATCCAGATCCAGATTTTTGCTTACCCGAATCATATCAAAAGCGATATCTCGGCCCTTTGAACAGCAATTATAAGTGGAGAAGAGAACATTGCGCTTAAGAAACATTAAAATGCAAATAATAACAAACGTAACTCAATAATTAAGAGAAAGTTTAAGTAGCGGAAAAAGAGACATAAATAGAAAATCCTACCGTTGTTTTAGCGTTAACCTTGAGCTAGTTATAAATACTAGAGAACCTATTTGAGCATTTTTGTTTAGTTTTTCTTCAACATTTAACAGAACACAAACAAAAAGCAAAAATTTATGGTACGAATAGCGTCACATCTGTCAGCTGTTTTTTGTTTACGAATGACGTTCACAAAGTTAAGTGATATCTAATAATTCCTTCATGGTTTCTTCCATTATAACTAGCGCTTTACGTTTTGAAACATTGATTGCTTAAACTCCTTAGACCGTCGATTTGACGTTTTCGACGACGACGAAGGAAAGCGTATTGTATTTTTATGAAACTCGAATGTTCACGAACCAATTGTGGCAATACTGCGCGAATGAGATACTAAAACAATTCAGATGGCAAAACAAATAACAATTTAGAAATGACGATGAATAAGCAGAGGTATATGCGCATATAGAAGCAGTCTTAAGTTAAGCGTGTGAGCGTGTAAACAAATAGTAAAGCGATAAAGTGGTGAAAATAAAGCAAGCCAGTGTGTTGCCATTAATTTGTGGCTTTCATTTTACAGTACAGTAATTGAACTGAGAGGAATTATCGAGAGACGTTTTTATTTGGATAAAACGTAACAAATTCGTAGCCGTATTGTAGACAATCACATCTGACGCTTATGGCAGCCCTATTTCGATGTAGTATCAGTGTGGCCACTTAATCATATTTCTGGTAGATTTAAGTTTCTTGTAGGGTGTTCAAACCACACAAAAGTATTGCGCAAGCCGAGACTTGTGCAAGTTAGGATTGCACAAATTACTACAAAACGCAAATACGCAAAAATCATATCAAGTAAACTTTACTCATCCGTGAAGATATGCGCGGAGTGTGAATTGTGAATGTACGCTCTCTATTTTGATAGCTACAGCTTTAAAACCAAAAAAAAAAAAAAAAATAAATAAATAAAGTTAAGAAAAAACAAGTATGATGTTAAGAGTATTTTAAAAGAAAGATTTGAATTAGGACATACAAGTTTTATAAAAGAACTTTAACTATCATCCAAAACAAGCACTGGAAAACTTCCATCGATGGAATGGATGAACAAATTTTTGAAGCGCTTTTGATACAAATAACTCCGTTGATGAAGAAGCAAAATACTGTTTTAAGAGAAGCAATAGCACTTAGCATGTGGTAGTATGTCACACTACAGGGTGCGGGACTCGAAGTGTAACCAATTAAAATAGTCATAAATTTAGTTCGGAAAATTATTTTTACTCAACTCAAAGTAAAAAATGTGAGAAAATAATACAAAATTAACAAAATTAAGAATCAATTTACTTTTGCTCGATATGATATGCCCTTGAGACGGTCCACAAATGAATTGCAAGCTGCCAGAATGTGACTTGCAGGTATTGTGGCCCACTCGCGGACAAAGGCTTTTTTGAGCGCCTTGAGATTGGTTAATCTTTTAGTTCAGACCTTGCTCTCCAAAATGGCCCAATGAGAATAATCCATCGGATTTGAGTCTGGTGAAGTTTGTGCCATTGTGCGGACGTTATGAAGTTCGGAACGTTGTTTTTTAGCCATTTTTGATCCAATCGAGTTTTGTGTCAAATAAACCCTATCGTTTTGGGAGTTTAGTTTGTCGTCAGTTTGTCGTCAGAAAACACAATGTTCGAAAATTGAACGCTTTCGGCCAAGCGAAGCAATTCCTTCGCTCTCTCAAGTCTAACTTGTTGCTGCTTTGGTGTGTGATCATGCGCCTTTTGGATCTTGTAAGGCTTGACTTTGAGACCATTTTTAGTATGTAGCGGATGCTACAGCCAGATATTTTCAGTTCTTTCACCATTCGATTGGCACTCCGTCGGGGATTTTGCTCAAGTCGCTTCTTCTCTTTTTGAACCATTTCACGTCACATTGCAGTCTTTTGATGACCACCTCCATGGCGTTTCGCGATGTTCCCAGTGTCATTGTAACGAGTAATGGTGCGATAAACAAAAACTTTACTTACTTTAAGGTGCTCGGCCTCACAAATAATCACTGGCTGTGATTTTCCAACAAAATGTAATGCAATCTCAATTTTACGTTTGAAATCCATTACTGATTTTCTTTTTTCGCGTTTACTCACGGCAAAATGCTTCCGCGCGCTTGTAAACAATACTACTCATTTAGCCAACTAACCGGGAGCTCATCCCCGTGCATCAGCACGCGGACAGTTTGAAGTTGGTTCCACTTCTTGTGCCGGACCCTGTACTTTGGAACCTTCTTTGCTAGAATTATTAGTGCCAGCTTTAAAACCCGATGGATACATTATGGCTTTAGACTGCAGAATTTTATTACGAAAGCAGTGACCATGGCAGCCGGTTCTACGTTACCGGAATGACTCGGGTTTTTCCCGACCAAAGGCTGCCTCAACGGTAAGGAGCCCCCACGAGCAACACAACTCCCTTTCAACCTCAACCCTCCTGCTCCTACCCCAGTGCGGGGACAAACCAGCAGCTCTTGGTCCCCCGCACAGTCTGCTCCGCGTGTCAGACCGTAGTTCCTCGGAACTTGACAACGGTCCAATGCAATTCTTGCAGTGGGTGGTGCCTTTTTCGGAGGTGCTCCGGCCTGCACACCACGCGTGAGTGGACACGCGACTACGTTGCCCCCTGCTGCAGAGCTCTGCACCCGCAACAGCCCCCAAGTGGCGCGGCCACCAGCCAACATCAGACCACAACCTTTGTTGCGGAACGCACAGCAGGACCAACGCAGACAACATCACACATCCCTCACCCCCCGAGTTACGACAACACTCCCGCGAAGCTTTAAGCTTCTGCAACTAAACTGCAACGGACTTACGAGCAAGATTGACGAGATAGTCGACTTCATGAGCCGGTTCGGAATTAAGATAGCTGCGGTCCAGGAGACAAAACTGATGATCGTAGGGGACAGCTATTGGCGGAGCAGATAGACGATTCGACGTTCAGCACTGTAAACGACGACGCCCCCACCAGGGTAGTGGGAAACTGCAGCAGCTCGCCTGACATCTGACCTGGCGACCTATGCTATCGCTTGCCCATTATCATCTCGATCGAGAAACCTGCCGACTTTGTTTCCGCGGATCACCGGTCATACATCAACTTTAACAAAGCTGATTGAACCAGATTCGCGAAATTTACTGAGGACATCTTCGCAGCCCTACCCACTCCCACCGATGTGCGCGTAGGCGAACGCGCATTCCGCAAGGCGATCACAGCCGCCGCAGCTCGCTTTATACCTGCTGGACGGATCCGGGAATTACGTCCCAATTCCCCAGCTGAAGCAGCCGTTCTGGCGAACGAGCGTGATGCCTACGCCAGGGCGATCCCGGGGACCCTCGTATAAAGGATCTCAATTTGGAGATCCGGCAACTGGTCACCCAACACAAGCGGACCAAATGGGTAGAGCATCTGAAGTCCTGTAACTTCACCTCTGGTGTGAGCTAGCTCTGGTCCACCGTAAGGTCCCTGTCGAACCCGACGAAGCACAACGACAAGGTGGATATCACCTTCAACGGTCGTACTTCGTCGGATCCGAAGAGATGCGCGAGCTATTTTAGCCGGCAATTTATACTGCATCCTCCGGTCGACAGATCCAAACGTTGTGCCACCAGACGGTTGCACAAACTGCCATACAACAGTGCACCGCTTACTTTCACCAGTGACGAGGTTCAGGGGGCCCTCAAACACATGAAACCATCTAAAGCCATTGGCCCTGACGGATTAAACATGCTGATGCTGAAGAAACTGGGTCCTTTGGGAGTAGAATTCCTCACCAAGGTCTTCAACCAGTCCATGGCCACTCTCATCATTCCTGATAAGTGGAAATTAGGCAGAGTGGTCCCACTACTGAAGCCTGCGAAACCCTCCAACCAAGGGGAGTCTTATCGTCCGATAACTCTCCTTTCCCCAGTACTGAAGACGCTTGAAGCCCTTCTACTCCCACTCCTCACAGAACACCTGACTCCAGCCCCACACCAGCGTGGTTTCCGAAGAGTGCACAGCACCACCACGGCACTCACCGTCATAAGCACCCAGGTAAACCGTGGACTAAACCAAAAGCGCCCCTGCGAGAGGACTGTCCTAGTAGCGTTGGACCTACAAAAGGCTTTCGATACAGTCAGCCACGCCACGCTACTAGATGACATTTTACAGTCGACACTCCGCCAGGGCTGAAGAGGTGGACCGCGAACTACCTGAGTGGTCGTCACTCGTCGGTGATATTTCGAGACCAAACTTCAAAACAGAGAAAAATAAAGCAAGGAGTACCGCAGGGTGGTGTCCTTTCACCCTTGCTTTTTCTTTTCTATATTTTGAAACTCCCCCAGCCACCAGAGGGAGTCTCACTGGTCTCATACGCCGACGACTGCAAGATAATGGCGTCGGGCAATGACATTGATGGCCTATGCCCCAAAGTAAACGACTACCTCGCCCGCCTTTCTCGCTTCTTCACTGCGAGAAACTTAAAACTTTCTCCCACTAAATCTACGGCGACCCTTTTTACCACCGGGGCAAAGGAGGTCAAGCTGCAACTTCAGGTGCACGTCGATGATACCCCAATACCGACGGTAAATAACCCAAGAATATTGGGAGTCACCTTTGACAGCTTGCTCTCCTTCTCAGCGCATACAACCGCTATTGCAACGAGAGTACAGAATCGCAACAAGGTCCTCAAGTCGTTGCCGGCAGCACTTGGGGCAAAGACAAAGAAATGTTGCTGTCGACTTTCAAAGCAATAGGCCGACCGGTTCTTAACTATGCTGCGCCTGTCTGGTCGCCAGGAACCAGTGATAGGCAGTGGACGAAGCTCCAGACCTGCCAAAATACTGCCATCAGGACCGCGACAGGATGTCTCCTGATGTCCCCAATTCAACACCTGCACGACGAGGCTCACATGCTCTCTGTAAAGGAGCACAACAAAATGCTCGGCAAGCAGTTTCTGCTAGGGTGTTACCGCAGGCCTCACCCATGCAGACACCTGCTTGTGCCTGAGCCACCTCCCAGGCACATTAGGAGACATCTCCTTAACTACGTGGACGAGATCCAGGACAAAACTGACAGACCACTCCAGGATCAGACAGTGTACAGACAGGCCATAAACGACATTCATCGGGAGACCCGTACCACCTTCTTAAGCTCCCGACCCCCCAATGCCGTTATCGGAGTCCAACCACCACCTATCGCAGACGAAGAGCTTCAGCTTCCCCGAGAGTCCCGCGTAACTTTGGCACAATTACGTTCTGGATACTGTAGCAGGTTAAACTCCTATCTATCCAGAATCGACCCCGACATACCAAACATATGTCCGGCATGTGAAGGCACCCCGCACGACACTAACCACCTTTTCACATGCTCCATACAACCCATTCATCTAACACCTCTCTCCCTCTGGACCCAACCCGTCGAAACAGCTAGTTTCCTGGGCCTTACCGTTAGATGAGCTAGACGAAGACGACCGGTAACTACACTACACCTACAGGGCGAAGATACTGCTACAACAACAACAACAACAACAACGAATACAAGGGGGCGGCATTCGAGCAACAACAACATTTTTTGAAATAGGAATGTCATGTGAAAGAGAATAGAAGAATGGAATGAATGACAAATAGATACAACAACTTGCCGTCATTCCGCTTTACTGACTTTCTAATTTAAAGGCGAATTGAAGTAGAAGACATCAACTGTTCTCATTGTACCAACTTCTTTAGATGTACCTTGGTAGTGACCCAAATTTTTTCTCTTTTAGTAATTCTGGCGGATTTATTACAGGGGATGGTATAGACCCAGCTGATTTTTTCGGCAAAATATTTGTTTTGTTTACATTCGTGTTTATGTGTTTCACTTGAGTATTTTGAATAGCGCCTGTTTGATGGACTGTCTTGTTATTATATTATATTAATGCAGACCCACAAGAACTGGCGATAATTTTATCTGGCTGCGGCCTTAAAACTCGTCTTGGCGCGGTGTAGTAAGTATTGGTAAAAATTAGTATCCAACCGCATACCTTTTGGCCAGTTTCAAAACATTAACAAATTAATACAATGATTGTGGTTTATTTTGTGATTTATTTTCCGAAATTGTCATTATTCAAAACTTGAATACAAACTTATGTATTAAATTAAGTAAAAGTCTCTAAAATTGTGATATTACATCGGAGTATTATGCACTGATAAGTACATATAATTATTGAAAGGTTTTACAATAAAAAAAATCCCAAAAAATTGTAAAAGGCAAAAGATAATATTTACAATGAAACTAAATTTAAATGACCACTTACATTTAAAAATAAAAAAAGTTTTTTAAATAGCGTAAAATCTGTCACAAAAGGGCGTAGTTACGATTATCGCAGATTTACAAAATCGTAAATGTTTTCTTATATTAGAGGAAAATATTAACTTTAATTCATTATAAAAAATCAGCTGTTTATACAATTTAGTCGGAGGTGCAAAGTTAGCAAAAATAGTGGCACTTACACCTCACACCTTGCAGGCTTTCTTGTTTCACTTTTCAGAGGACTCAAGATACCCTAAACGGCTGGCGAAAAATACTCGTACAAGTTAAAGTCGAATTACTTTAGGTCTCGCTAGGCAAAGTTTCTAGAAAAAGATACCCAAATGTTGCACAATCTCTTTTCGGGAAATCTGAAACATCGGAGTACCTAGCAAAAGCCATCGGTGAGTGAAAAAAAACGATTTATAAAAAATACTCGAAGAACCGAGAGTTATTTTGATTGTGACTGGGGTTAGGGTATGCACTAAGGCATTCTTACTGCATTCCCGAGCATTAACAACGCACACCAAGGGTGTCTGTCAAAAAATAGGGAGAAGAAGTGTGTTTTTACGTGTATTTTTGTGCAATGTGTTAGACTATGCTGCTGCGGTCGGTGTTCTAGCAGCATAACAAATTTCCTTATATTTCTGGCGAATGCAGTTGATGTGGCAGTCCTTTATATATATATGTATATATATGTATAATTGGCGCGTACACCCTTTTTTGGGTGTTTAGCCGAGCTCCTCCTCCTATTTGTGACGTGCGTCTTGATGTTGCTCCACAAATGGAGGGACCTACAGTTTCAAGCCGATTCCGAACGGCATATATTTTTATGAGGAGCTTTTTCATGGCAGAAATACACTCGGAGGTTTGCCATTGCCTGCCAAGGGGCGACCGCTATTAGAAAAATGTTTTTCTTAATTTTTGGTGTTTCACCGAGATTCGAACCTACGTTCTTACTGTGAATTCTGAATGGTAGTCACGCACCAATCCAATCGGCTACGGCGACCGCAGTCCTTTGCTGGATATAAATCCGGCTGGTTTCGATAACGTATAACCGACGGTCGTACGAACGAAAATATACTTTATATATAAAGTTTAAGGGATTACGCCCGTGTTTAGCCGAGCTTTTCCTCCTTTTTGAGCGTGCGTTTTGATGTTTTCCCACAAATAGACGAACAAAGATGCCAGGCTATAATCTGCATACTGATGGCAAAAGGTTGCTGCCTCAGTTTATTTACATGAATATTTTGTTCGCAAGAATTGTTTGCTTTGCAGGCAAGAATTAGGTATGTTCATGTTCAATTGTTACAAATTATCAAGTTTTGGTGTTCATGTATACAAAAAATTCGCGAAGTAGGGGAGAGTGAGAGAGCAAAATGACATTCATCTTGAGGGAAAATTGTTAGATTTTACTGGATGAATTTTTACTTGTAAGAATTTGCAAGTGAGAAAAACAGTTGATTACAAAGTAAAAATAAACAAATTTGCGAATGGAGTTAAAGTTCTAAATTTTAATAAAAATCGTGATTAAAATGGAGAATGTGAGTAAATATATTTTAGATAAAATTTACTTCAAGTCATATATTGAGAGGACAGGAAAATTTCGAAAAATTTGTAAAATATCGAAAAAAAAAATTTTTTTTCCTCGGCAGCAAACCAGATATCCTGACGACAAATTGAAACTCAACCAAACAACAAAACAACTACACGTTCAAATTCAGACATTCAAAAATGATAATTTCAATCGATTTCTTAAGAGCCTCACATCTGATAAATCCACAGACTACTCCTTATGGAAGGCAGCAAAGGCATTTAATCAACCGATAAAACACATAGCACCCATCAAAATAAACGCCACCCAGTGGGCAAAAACCAATGAGCAAAAAGCAAATTTATTTGCAGAGAATCTTCGTAAAACCTTCTATGCCAATGATGGATCTGAAGATATTGACATCACTGTCAAATTGGATTGAAAGCGATGCCAGCATTGAGCCAGTTAGTAACGAAGAAGTAATGAGCGAAATTTTCAAAGTGAAAACCAAAAAACGCCTGTTTTCGACCTCATAACTGCAGAAATTCTTCAGAGATTGCCCAATAGTTGTGTTACTGGTCTGTCTCAATTGATTAATTTGTGTTTTTTGTTAAAATATGTTCCTATGTACTGGAAGGCAGCAGAAGTAATTTTGATTCTGAAAGCCGGAAAATCGCCAAATGATGTGCCTTCATACCGACCTATTTCATTGCTACCAATGCTGTGCAAACTTTTTGAACGACTGTTACTGACTCGAATGTTGCCGATTATAAAAAACAAGACAGTTATGCCAACGCACCAATTTGGCTTTCGAAAAAATCACTCCACAATCGACCAAGTTCACAGGGTTGTTAGAACCATAGAGTGTGCAATAGAGGAAAATAAAGTTTGCGCAGCGGTGTTCCTTGACGTCTCGCAGGCGTTTGACAAAGTTTGGCATACGGGCTTACTCCACAAACTAAAATTGATTTTGCCTAGGAATTATTGCGAAATCCTTTCTTCTTACCTTGATGGCAGATACTTTCGTGACAGACTTGACAACGCATATTCTTCATTGCAAAAAGCAAGCGCGGGGGTACCTCAAGGAAGCATCCTAGGCTCTCTCCTGTACCTCTTGTATACGTATGACTTACCGGTTCACGTGCAACACGTTACCGCAACCTTTGCAGATGACACGGCTATCCCAGCAGTTGGAGAAGTAATTGCAATCAGCGGTGTGTTCTATTGCAACATGGGCAAAAAAATGGCGTATCAAATTAAATAATTCAAAATCAGTGCACATTGTATTCGGCCTGAAAAAAAAGCCAGGCTACATAAACAGCGTAAATATACCGTACGACAACGAGGCAAAATATCTTGGAATAACCCTTGATGCTAAACTGCGTTGGAGCTGGTATTGTTATTTAGCATTTTATTTACTTTATTTTTTTTTTTTTTTCATTTAACACGAGGTACCTCAACGGGAAATTGTTTGATTTTTGTGATTTCTTACGCCGAAAGTTTAATCAGCTGTTCGTAAAACTTGCCTGTTGTTATTGGTTTTAGTTTTTATTAGATTATTACTTTTTTGATATTTTTCTCCTTCAGAGCGAATTCTCGGAAATTAAGTTACTGGCTAATTTTTACATGAACACACCTATTTCCTAAACAAATATCTTCGTTTCGTGCATAAAAGTGGCTACGCTTTTATGTGATAGACTGTAATATGCCACCAAGTATGCGTACTGAAATGACATATAGGGTGTTTTTTTTAGAGGTTAGGTTTTCAAGATGAAATAAAACGTATATAATTTAATGTTATGACCAAGAATTTAGCTTTATTATAAAGATAAGGGTTTGCCATTATGTTTTAAAAATGATACCCATTCAACCATTTGTGCGCAGGCGCTAAATTCAGTAAATAGCTAAAATTCCCAGACTTTTCGAACGCACCGAAGTCAATAAATAAGGGTGTTTTTTTAGAGGTTAGGTTTTCAAGATGAAATAAAACGTATATAATTTAATGTTATGGCCAAGAATTTAGCTTTATTATAAAGATAAGGGTTTGCCATTATGTTTTAAAAATGATACCCATTCAACCAAAAGTGAGCTTCATCGCTGAACAAAATTTTCTTCGATGCGTCGCGCGAACCGAACCATTATTTTCGTAATAAATTTGCACGATTTGCAAACGTTGTTCAGGTGTAAGTCTATTCATTATGAAATGGCAAACCAAACTGAGCATAAATCAAGTGACAGCTGTCAAAAAGACCATCTACGAAAAAAGTAGTGCCAACTTGAAAACCTAACCTCTAAAAAAACACCCTATACTAAGAAATTAAGTTAATTTACCTAAGTACTTAAGCATATAATTAAAACTTCGGGAAAAATTTACTGAATTTAACTTAACTGTTTTGATTTTTGATTTTTTAATCACGAGTATTTTGTTTTTTTCCAATTGCAATGTAGTTCTTTGCATTTCGTTGCATGATCAACAATAAACACTTTACCTTTTGCATAATGTGTATTTATTGTGTGAATATTATTTCTAGGACATATTTCAGTCTTCATTTTAAAAACAAAAATAAAATATACGAGTATACATATACATACATACATATATACGTAGATTCGATAAAAGGCTACACAACAGAAAAATCAAACAATTATGGCAATATCGTATAGTATTACACATACACATAGTTTTTCCCACTAAAATGCGCCTTATAAATAAATAATTCTATAATAACTAAATATTGCAGTTACACACGCATATACACAAAAACCTATATATGTAAGTGTACATACATGCATATGCAATTTGCAATTACAAACAAGCAATGACAAGTATATTTACGTGTTTACTTATTTATTAAATGTTTTCATTTCATGCTGCAAACTGCGTGTATAGTAATGTTTCCACGCACTAATTGCACTTCCATTTCTATAAAATATAAATTTTATTTATTTTTCATTTTGATTTAAAAAAAATCACATGCATCCCTAAAAATGCTTCAACTTAACTCGGTAACATTTTTTTTTGTTTTTTCTTTTTTTTTTTTATAATATTTATTTTCTTTAATTCTACTCCGTCGATTCATACCATATTTAATAACCCCACCCCCACCATCATCTCTATTCATGCGCGCTAATCAGGCTGCGCGCATCCCACAGCGATAATTGCGATTGGGAGAGTCGATGTTGTCGCGCATGAAGTAATTTATATGGGTAGTAGGGTGGCTGGTGTGCCGGATACTGATGGAATGTGGCAATGGGCAACGGTTGTGTAGGTTGCGGTTCTATAATTTGTTGTTGTGAAGCAGAAATTTTACGCGAAATTTTTGCTTCTTTCTTATTCGGTGACTTCTTCGAAGACTTAATGAAATTCGGTATGCGTGCAAGTAGACCACAATAGTAGGGATCATCTTGTTTCTTACGTTGCTCAGATTTACTCTTCTGTGTTGGTGAGAGTATTGGCACTGATTGATTATAGGCTTCATAATCAGGCTGCAATGAAAGTGGTATAGTGATTATATATTATTAATAAAAAGCACTAAAATGTGTAAGTGTATAAACTATCACCTTTGTTTTCTAGGCGTAGAGGTTAGCATTACATACTTATGTACTTGTAGTTGCGGTGTACAAAACTTGACCTTAACCAGAGAGTACGTTTTTGATTTCCCAATATGCAACTTTATACTGTGCGTGTGTGTGAAGGGGAGAATTGCGGTACGAGTATATGGGTGTGTACGTGAATGTAGTGTGTTTTTAGGGTGCAATTGGAAGTATACAAAAGATATGGTTAAATAAAAAAAGTGTGCCAAGTCTATGTAATATATACAGGTATTTTAACAAGATTATAAAATTTAGCTCATATGCGTTAGTAATTTTAATGTAGGCTAATATACGCGTACATACATATCGTCCCCCTCATCCCAGAAACGTGAATGTGTAAAAATGAAAATATTGGAAAATCAAGTTTGAACGTTTACTGACCTGTGGAAATTAAAAGGTTTGGTTTCTGATATAAAAAATATACCTACAATATATTTGTGGTTGCCCTGTACACATGCATTCTAGGGCTTGGTAAAAGAAAGTGCATCTAATGGTTAATCAAGTCAACCCGTTAACTCAACATGGGAAAATTGGTATATTCATGCGTCTGGCATGAGGGGGTCGATATGCAAACTAAAGGGTGGTTAAATTTCAAGGGCCGATGGTGAATGTGAACCACACCTAAACGCCAAGTTTTTTCTGCATTTCATTTGATATTTTTCAATCTCAGACTAACTTAATTTGAACCATGGAAAGATACACAATCGAGCAATGCGTTAAAGTTATTCAGGCTTATTATGAAAATGGGCGTTCAAATCAAAATGCATATCGCACACTTCGTGATTTTTTCGGTCATTTTAATCGTCCACATGTGCGTACAATTGGAAAAATTGTTTAAAAGTTTGAGCAAACCGGGTCTGTAGGAGATGTGAAAACACCAGTGCATGCTCGTACAGCTCGTACTGCAGAAAATATTGCTACTGTTCGCGATAGTGTGGTTGAAGCACCGTCCACCTCAACTCGCCGTCGTGCCCAACAATTGCACCTCTCACGCTCGTCGTTGAAGAACATTATGCATAAAGACTTGCATTTACGCGCTTACAAGGTGCAATTTACTCAAGAACTAAAGCCTCTTGACCATTTCAAGCGTCGTCAATGGTCAGAATGGTGGCAGGAAATGGCAACAGTGAATTACCAATTTTCGAAGAAAATCATCTTCAGTGCTGACGCATATTTTCACCTCAGTGGATTCGTCAATAAGCAGAATTGCCGCATTTGGGCGAATGATAATCCAAGTGATTGCCGAAAAACCAATGCACCCACAAATAGTGACTGTTTGGTGCGGTTTATGGGCCGGCGGCATCATTGGGCCGTATTTTTTCCTAAATGCGGCCGCTCAGGCAGTTACTGTGAATAGTGTTCGCTATCGTGAGATGATAACGAACCTTTTATGGCCCCAAATTGGAAGATATGGATGTGAACGATATGTGGTTTCAACAGGTCACACAGCTAACGAAACAATGGCTCTTTTGCGCGAAAAATTTGATGGACGAATAATCTCACGTCGCGGCGATGTCAATTGGCCGCCAAGATCATGTGATTTGACACCGTTTGACTTCTTTCTTTGGGGTTATTTGAAAGAACAGGTGTACGTCGATAAGCCAGCAACAATTCAAGAGCTAAAGAATGAGACAATTCGGCACATTAACGGCTTAGAACCTCAATTATGCCTCAGCGTCATCAAAAATTTGAACCATCGTATGGAGGTGTGCCGCTGAGGCCGCGGCGGCGATTTGGCCGATATTTTGTTCCACACGTAATTGAGCTGTACCAATTTTATCATAATAAAGAAAAATGACAATAATTTCCTAAAAAATTGCTTTTTATTCAAAATCAACACCGGCCCTCGAAACTTAACCACCCTTTATATCAATACAAATTTCTCGTATACCAAATACTTCGAAAAAATCAAGTTTCTCAGAGAGTTGTTTTATTGAAAAGTTTAAAAAAAATGTCTTCTTTATAACAAATGGGAAAAGTAACTCCAATCTGATCCCCCTTTAATTAACCAAGAGGAAAGTTGCGTAACATTGACAGATTTTTGCAAAATACAATAGTTAAATTAAAGTGTTTTTCAATTACCTTTGGCACATATGGGCTTTCATCGAGAAATCCTGCATTAAATACACTGCGACGTCCTTTGCTCGACTGACTCGAATTATTCGAGTTATTTGAATTGTTCGAATCATCAGAAGCAGCAGGTGTGGGATAAATAAGACCAACCTGACTCTCAATGGTCGAGTATGGATCCTCGCTGCCCGCTGTTGGCACACGCATACCCATCGCATCCACCGATTTGGGTAGTGTCTGCAAGCGATTCTTCAGCATATCAATAGCGACTATATTTATGACCAGTATCCAAAGCGGGTTATTGATTAGATTATTATTGGATTTGACTAATGAAATGGCCGACAAGCATTGCCGTTCCAGACGTCTACTCTCCGGATAGGAGCGTGAGAATTCACGATTTATATTGGTCGTATATTTTCGCATGTCGAAGAGCTGCGCCGAAAAAGAAAAAAAGCGTAAGATTCAAGTGAAAAAAGAAATGCTATAGCCAAGCGACTTACTTTAGCTGATGTGCCTGCCGTCAGCGCCATATTCGGCATTTGTAGTATATCCGCACCAATGACTGTCTCTTCGTTGGCCATCGAAGTGTTGTGCACAAAGACATTACTCTTGCCATAACGTTTCACGAGTATATTACCAATATCGTCCATTTTAATTTTGAAACCTTCACCGACAGATTTTTTCGCAACTTTTGTATCTGCATCGCGCATCGGATTATCGAAACCGCTGAGACCGATTCTGTGTGATGGCGAGAAAAGGGGGAAGAAAATAGATTTAGAAACCCAAGTATCACAGAAAGACTGCATTGCCGTTTTTCCAACAATGTTCGGAATACTCACCTCACGCCATCGAAACCATTCTTTCCGCCATTTATGGTAATCACCGATGATCTGGCATACGCTTTGGCCACTCTTCGATTCTTCTCGAATACGATAACTTTTGCCCAAATTTCATCATCGATTTGTTCCCATTTGCTGAGCACTTCGTTGATGTGATCCTTAAATGAAACAAGCAGGGCAAATGGTCACTTAAAATTCAACTTTTGCTGAGACTTTGGTGCATATAAATTACAACATAAAAAAAAAAATTGTTTGTACATTAAATTAATATATATATTTTTATATCCTTGCTCACTCCGCTTGGGAGTGAATCGTACACGGTTCTAGGCTGTTGTTATTGCGCCGTCTCATATGATCCCGGCATCTGCTAGTTCGCACAACATCGACCTTCGCCAAATGATCTTTGCCCGATCGCAACCTCTGCTGCCTTGTGGGCTCCTGTGCCATTCTCGTTAATAATTACTGCCCTAAAAAATATGTATCATCAGCATATCAGCTTGTACTATTTTCACCAAATCATACTCGTATGGTTTGCTTCATACTATGCGTCAGAATGCTGATCATAAGGAATGGTAATAATATTCTAAACAGGCTTAGATCACTGGGACTCCTAATTTACCCATTGCGACTAGTATGCCGCAGTAAAGAAGTTACGCGAAATACTGTATTCGGGACATTCTGATGCTGCTCCGAACATCATCTACCTATTGAGGCAGGCGTCGTAGATTACGGATCTTAACACCATAATCTGCATATAGGAATATTATTCAAACGACTACCCTAGCAGGAGCTTACTAGAAGTCGAAAAAGGTATCTCATGATATCCAGAATGAGATGCCTTATCCACTACATCCGTTGAAATTTCAACACGCCTTGACCAATATTCATCGACAGATAATCACACCTAACTCTCGATCCACGAATGATGTAATCGGAGACCAGTCACCATGCAATGCAGATGCAGAGTTTTAGCTACCGTCAGACACGGGTTACATTAGTTCGATTACAGGAGTTTAAAGAACTATCTATCTAGAGCTGATCCCGACACTTTTAGTACAAGCTCTGCTTGTGAGGTATCCACTTAAAACTATAACCATTTCTTCACTTGTCCTGATATTTTAACCTATCTAACAGCCACTCCCCATTGATTCGTACCTCTCGAAATAGCAAGATTTTGTGCCGTTAAAAGATATGATATGATGATAACTAAAGCACCAACAGTTTAAGACCGGCTTCCAATCGAAGCAGGTTCCACTGGTCCGAGACGCGAGATAAATTGCTCACCGAAACGACGACGCAGTAAATCCATTGTTTTACTGGCAATGAATTCATTGTTTCACAAAGGTTGTGGAGATCACGGGCTTCAATTTTCGACATAAAAAAGTCGTTTACCATTTGTCATGGCGCGATAGCGTTCGCCATTCAGTGTTACATTGACGCCAGCCTCGTCTTTGAAGAAATATGGGCCGATGATTGCTCTAGCTCATCAAACGGTTGTTTTCAATGGATGTAATGGTTGTTCTTGAATGGGTTCGGGCCTTGTTGTTGTCATAGCAGTAACTTTGCCCTATCAGTGTAGTGTAATCACTGGTGGGCCCATCTAACGGTAGGCCCAGGAAACTTGCTGTTTCGACAGGTTGGGTGCAGAGGGAGAGGGGAGTTAGATAAGTGGGTTTGATGGGGCATGTGAAGAGGTGGTTAGTGTCGAGCGGGGTGCCTTCACATGCCAAACATATGTTGAGTGTGTCGGGGTCGATTCTGGATAAGTAGGAGTTTAACCTGCTACAGTATTCAGAACGTAATTGTGCCAAGGTTACGCGGGATTCTCGGGGAAGTTGGAGCTCTTCATCTGCAATGGGTGGTGGTTGGACTCCGATGACGGCATCCCCGAAGGGGGGCGGGAGCTTAAGAAGGTGGTAAGAGTCTCCCGAGGAATTTCGTTAATTGTTTGTCTGTATACTGTCCGATCCAGTAATTGTCAGTCTGTTTCGTCCTGGATCTCGTCCGCGTAGTTGAGGAGATGCCTCCTGACATGTCTGGGAGGTGGTTCAGGCTCAAGTAGGTGTCTGCATGGGTGGGACCTACGGTAACACTCTAACAGGAACTGCTTGCTGAGCAGTTTATTATGTTCCTTTACAGGGAGCATATGGGCCTCGTCGTGTAGATGTTGTGGGGCATCAAAAGACATCCCGTCGCTGTCCGAATAGCAGTGTTTTGACAAGTCTGTAGCTCCGTCAACTGCGAATCACTAGTTCCAGGCAACCTGACAGGCGCAGCATAGTTTGAAACCGGCCGGCCTATTGCCTTATCAACATTTCTTTGTCTTTACCCCAAGTGCTGCCGGCAAGCGATTTGAGAAGCTTGTTCCGATTTAGGACTTTAGTGACAATAGCGGTTGTATGCGCTGAGAAGGAGAGCCAACTGTAGAAGGTAACTGTCAAGATTTTGCGCTTGTTAACAGTCGGTATTGGTGTGTCGTCGACTTTTAGCTCAAGTTGCAATTTGACCTCCTTTGTCCAGGTAGTGAAGAGGGTCGACGTGAACTTCGTGTAGGTTCCTCGCAGTGAAGAAGCTAGAAAGGCAGGCGAGGTAGTCGTTTACTTTGGTGCACAGCCCACCAATGTCATTGCCCGACGCCGTTATCGGGCTCGGTTCTTCTTTTCTTCTGGGTCTTCGGAAAAACTTTCAGTTACAGCCGCAATATTCTTTTCACTTCGGCCTGTACGTAGTCCAATCGGTCGAGTATCATCCAATAATGTAAAATTATTCTCAATTTGCCGAATAATGCGTTCGGTAGAACGGTTATGTACACCATAAGTTAGCCTGAGCGCGCTATAAACCATTTTCACAGAGCGTCGATTTTCGTAATATAGGAATTTAATACAGGAATTTCTGAAAAACCTTCCCACTCTGATTTTTTATATTTTTTTCTTGATCTATCAAAAAATTCCTATTGGAAAAAGTACCACCAATCTGATCGTCCTTTATAAAGCTTTGTTGAATTAAAAAAAAGAGAATAAGGCTTGAATACGAAGAGCTTGATCCTGATTGAAAAGTTTTGTTGGATTACTCGAGTGAAAGTTTACAATTCCTCGCCAGATCAAGTTTTTGAATTACAATATTTAATAAAAGCGAGCGTACAGGTGTTCGTGACCTCCAATAATATCGAGAGCTGCGATTCCAACATATGCGACTAAGTTTAAAGGCAATAGAGTCAGTGAGTTGGCTTCTTGGCCACACTCTTCTTAATATAGTAAATTCTGCCATCTAGCAAATTGTCAAGGCAAATTCATCTTGGCTCTGGCAGCTGACTTTGTTCCTTTATAATATCAGGCAACAAATCTTATGACGTTTAGCTAACAAGTACTATTTTCAATCGCCCAAAAGTTGAATGCCATTGTGGATAAACTCGACCGACGGGGCTTATGTGGTAAAAAAAAAAAAAATTGGCCATATCATCGACACAAGCAAGTAAAATAGGAATTAATTTCCGACAAAAGTTTTGCCCATCCTTGTTATTTCGCAGGAATAAAGTCCCCTTGCCGTTTTTTTTTCCATAAATACTCAATAATTTATATGATGTTTCTAAAAAACTTAGAAATTAGTGCTGCGTAGGAGTTTGTTAAATGTTTTCTTTTTTCAGCAGCTTTTCTTTCTACTTGAAGTAGTCACTTACCCTAAAGAGTTTCTCCTTGTTATACCAAACATCCTCTTCCTCTTCGACATTTGGTATCATGTCCAGATTGTCGAGGGAACGCGAAATAATTTTCCGACGCGAAATCATTTTGTTAATGTTTTGTTGTTGTGAACTACGTTTGCGTGTTGGCAGTATTTTGTGGCCGTTTGTGAAAGCCGAAGCTTTTCAGTCTTTTCGAGGAAGAAAAAATAAAGTCACAATATGTCTGTAAGAAAAAAGAAAATAAAAGTTGGACGAAACATTAGTCTTTGTTGAAAAAATGGACAACAGAATATAATAATACTCGTACAATAATAACAACATCATAACCATTTTAAGTTAATACAATAACTTATTATACAACAATGAGCTAAGAAGCTCGTACTTTTCGAAGGCCGGTGAACCATTTTTTGAGAGTATCCATATAAGAGTACCCAGAGGGGGGTTTCGGTTATTGAAATACACTTCTTTACATATTCTGCGGCTTCGTCAGTCTAGCGTAAGTGCACTAGCCTGCCATCCCAGAGGTTGTGGGTGCGAATCTCACGTAAAGCACGGTCCTCTCGCACTTTACCAAATTTACCGACTTTCCCTGTTTCTAAACAAAAAAAAAAATTTAAAACCAAAAAACAACTCATTCCTCAAACCCTAAAAACTTATCCTTTCCATTCTTACTTCCGCCCAATAGTCAGCGCATTATTTGCATTGTGGCTGCTAAAACCAGCAACAACACAGAAAAAACCACAGTTACACATTGCATCAGTGGCGCCAGCAAGAGGAAGTGGGCAACCGCGGTAATAGCGCAGGCACACTAAATTTAGCCAAGTCCTCAACCATGTGTGGGATCCTTCTCGCAGAAAAATGTGAAACACAGATGGCGCTCTAAGCAGTAAGAAGGCTACTTAAGACTGGTAGTGGCAGGCTAATCACCTACCCTGTCAGAAATCAAAATAGATTAACGAAATCAACGCAAGACAAGTCTTGTTGAGGCCCTACGCTCCCGAGTGGAGTGAACAAGGAAAGAAAAACGTATTCTGAGGAGGATTGGCGGTGCAAATAATCAAAATTCGTTCATCTGACTTCTTATTCACAATCACCTTTCCGTGTTCTTTCTCCAAATATAGAAGCACCACCTCTTCTGCTGCAGTGAAGATTTTGCTTCTTTTTTCTCTTTGTTGGCTTCCATATCTGATATTAATGATGTACTTAAAACCTTTTCTTCACAAACCACAATATTTACCACCTGTTTATCTGCCCATCTAAGTTTATTTTCTATCCTTCTTTTATGCTGCCGTCTATTCTCAAGTTTTAAATAAATATTTACTCCACTCTTCAGAAAATGGTATCGAGCTTATCGAATTTAATCGTTGTTTCATGAACCTCACATTAATAGGCAGTCGAGAAAATGACACAATGTTTGGAATTGGTTTATTTAGGCTATTCAAATGACACTTTTTCTTTATAATTCATTAGCAGTTAGTATTGGGATTGCAGGCATTTGCTCTGTTAGAATTGCAACTCAAAAATTTTCAAATTGTTCAATGTGCCTAAAAGTATGCTGCATCTGCATTGCAGTATCATTCGGCCGCCGGGAGCGCTTATTGAAGCTTTTAAGAAACAAAAAATAAGAAAAAAAGAATACATTTTTTGAAAATTCTAACTGTATACACGTATAACCCCTTAAGGAAATGAAACATCAAATTATGGAAAACAGTTTTAAATGTCGTCCGCATGTAAAGGCAAACCACTGGTGCAATTTTTTCATAAAAACAATCTGCCTTTCAGAATCGGCTTAAAGTTGTAGGCTTGTAGCGTAAGAGTGTGTGTGTAACATAAAGAGTGTGCCTCTCAATGCGCCAAATTACTTATAAGTATGCACTTGAGTGGTTCCATGTCATACCTTTTCTTGATTAAACTGAAACAATTTTGAAAAAAGTTTAAAATTTTGGGATGTTTTCAATGTTGAAAATTTTGGAATAGGTGTTTTTAAAGAGAAACATCTTCGATTCTTTCTGATATTTTTATAAATATTTTTTTTTTACTTTTTGGAGATAAAATATACTGTAACACTGATTTTGTTTTGTGGAAAAATTATATTTATTTTGTTAAACATTTTTGAGAAATTTTGTTTGTTGATTATAAAAAATCAGAGTGGGACGGTTTTTCAAAAATTCCCAAACAATTTTTTCTCAAAAATTTTTTAGATTTTTTCAATGTTGGAAATTTTGGAATAAGGATTTTTAAAGTGAAATATCTTCGATTTCTTTTGGTATTTTATAAATATTTTTTGTTTTTTTTTTTTTTTACTTTTTGGAGGTAAAACACACTTTAGCACAAATTTTATTTTGGGAAAAAAGTATATTTTTTTGTTAAACATTTTTGGAGAAATTTTTTTTTGCTGATTATAAAAAATCAGAGTGTGAAGGTATTTCAAAAATTCCCAAAGAAATTGTTCTCAAAAAATTTTGAGATTTTTTCCATGTTGAAAATTTTGGAATAGGGATTTTTAAAGTAAAATATACTCGATTTCTTTTGCCATTTTTATTAATAGTTTTTGTTTTTTTTTCACTTTTTGGAGATAAAATACAATTTAACACAAATTTTGTTTTGGAAAAATTGTTTTTTTTTGTTTTGTAAAATTTTTTAAGAACATTTTTTTTGGTGATTATAAAAAATCAGAGTGGTAAGGTTTTTCAAAAATTCCAAAAACAAAATTTTCTCAAAACATTTTGAGATTTTTTCTATGCTGAAAATTTTGGAATAGGGGTTTTTAAAGTGAAATGTCTACGATTATTTTTGATATTTTTATATTTTAATATTTAAATGTTTTCTTTTTTGCTTTTTTTGTATAAAATACACTTTAACACTAATTTTGTTTTGGGAAAAAATATTTTTTTGTTAAAAATTTTCAAGAAATTATTATTTTTTGAATTTCTGAAAAACCTTCCAATTTTCATGATTTTTTTAAAATATTTTTCTATTTTTTGTTCAGAGAGATTATGAATGGCTAAAAGTTTCATAGTGGGTTCTCTGCCGTTACTGTAACCGCCAATTACGTGCAATTTTGGTTTTGTCGATTCTATTCAGACATGTTTGATGTTAAAGATGCACCTCGCACAGGCCCGCCCGTCCCCGAAAATGTCCACAAAATCACAGAAATAATCGAAGTTCATCGGAGTTAGTAGTCATAGCAACGCCCAGGAGCTAAAGATCGACTATAAAATATTTTTAAGCTATTGGCGCAAAAATGTTACGCAAAAATAATGAATTTCTTTTACTCAAACTAATATTTGGCAATATTTGAAAAAAAAAAAATCAGAAAATGTCTCAAGCCCACGGCAGTTGCTTTTGAGTGTTCAACTTGTCATATTCTAAATGTCTAATTAATTTTACAAACAACGCGTAGGCGCTTACACACTTGCAATTCGCGCTAAAATAAAATAAGGAAAGTACTTAATCTTTCTTTTTCTTCTTCTTCTTTTTCTTAATTGACACTTCATCTTTCAATTTGGTACAATTTTCGTTTCCCTTTTTTCTCGAGCAAAAAATGAAAGTTCTGCACTATTTAGCCATGCGTCGAGGCACACATACAACGAAAATATGTATTGAGGTCATATTTCATCTCGGTTGAATTCATTTGGGAAACACAAATATTTACTTAAACCCGTTAATTGTGTCAACCGAAAATGTATAAGAATCCAAGAAGCATTAGTAAGCGCAAAACACGTGTAGTAACACCTACACTGAGCATGGAAAAAAAATAGGAAAATGAATAAGTGCAAAATTCAAAAAAAAAAATAAATAAAAAATAAAAAAAAACACCGTAAATTAATTCTTAACATCAACCATGAGCGTACGAATTGCCGCAACAAATGACAACGACATAAATGCATTAAATTACAAAACTTATGACTGTCGCATCGCCAACCAACGATTTTGGGTTATTGAACTCAATTTTGTGCTTGTGGTTTTTTTTTGTGTGAATTCTACTAGTTATGCGTTGCATTACATAAAAAGTTGGCTGTTGACTTTGTGCTAAAAATAACCAATTAGTTGGAAAAAATGCAAAAATATGGGAATACACAAGCGGCAATTTGGCGCTTGAGCCTTTTGTTTGCGGGCGCGCGCGCAGACCGATCGACACAGGCATGAGAACTGTAACAATTCTGTCAGGCGTTTATGCCTTGGCATATTAATCAAAAACTTGTTCACGCCAAACAATGCCAGCTGGCGAAGGTGTTTGTGGCATGTCAATTGATGGCACCGAACCAGCCACTGCATGCACTTGAATGCAGCCAATTGGACGAGAAGGAAATGATAAAAATGCAAAAACTTCTTATTTTTATTACTTCTTTCTCGTAAACATTTGTGTGAAAGTCAGCTGTGGAATTCCATTCTTGGCGCTACCTTTCTTTGCAAGCGCGTGCGTGAGTGCATGTGTATTGTCGTATTACGTGCTCGGCATGATGGACGACTGTCATATTAACTGTAATCACAAATCAGTAAACGCCTACAATTGCAAACGCTTATCATTCAATTTGGCTTTTTAGCATTGCGGCTACTTACTACTCGTACTATGGTGACAGTGTCGGCGTTGAAAGGCCATGGAGTGATCGCTGCATTACTTATGTACCTAGAAATTCGAATGCATTCAAAAAAAGATTTCTGTAGCTGATTCTGTTAAAGTATTATAATAAGTGCCTGGCATTGTTGTATCAAAATTCATTATATAATTTGAATGCAAGTTCGCTACTTGAGTCTTTTGTTTAGCACAAACAAAGGTTGAATATTTTTATTTGCATTCTAATTTATATTCTTGCTCTGTCAATAAAATGCCATAAATTATATAATTATCAATTGCCACAAATTGCAATACCCAACCGTACTTGGCACCATGCGCTGGAACTTGTTATTCCACGCCTTCCAAAACGAGTTTCCCATGCAGAAGCCAGACATGTTCGCTGGCTGCTTAAATGGTTCTAATGCAAATATACATAAAATATATAAATTTTAATTTATAATTTATAAAAATCTAAAATCTAATATAAAATCAGGTTTTATTATAAAGTTTCTAAGTATACCTATATTAGCCGTGCAAAATATTCAAATGCTGGCAAAAGACTGGCGTACATTTTTTAATATGCATGAAGAAATTAGAATTTGTTTGAAATACTCGTCGATAGAAAACGAAAAAGTTATATTAATAATTTAAATCTCTTATTTTTCAAGTATATAATGCAAAACACCTACAAAGTCGTGTACACTCATGGACAATAAAATAAGTCTGCTATATTCTTACTAGCATTGGTCATTTCACTTTTATTATTTATTGACTATGAAATTGAAAAAAAATAAATAAATTTATAATTGGCCCGTACACTTCTGTTAGGTGCTTGGCCAAGCTCCTCCTCCTATTTATGGCGTGCGTCTTGGTTTTTAAGAGGAGTTGGTTAAGGAGGAAATTTTTTCATGGCAGAAATACACTCGGAGGTTTGCCATTGCCTGCCGAAGGGCGACCGCTATTAGGAAAAACTTTTAAGCTTTTGCTATCATTTTGCTTATTTCATACACAGAGAGTCGAACCTACGCTCTTTCGAATGATAGTTCCGCAACAACCCATTCGGCTACAGCGGCCGGTGAAATTTTATTTTATTTAATTTATTATACAACAAAAACCATGAAAGTAGTTGTTTTAAATTCGTGCAAAACTTATGAAAATTCTGGGAAATTTCAAGCTTTCCAGTAGAAATTTTAGAATAATTTTTGGTATGCAATTTTATCGCCCACTCAATTTTAGCATATCAAGGTGCAAGTTGCAGTGGCCATTTCCTGCCCAACAAAAAAAAATTGTAGTTTCTAAAAAAGTTATTTGCATGGAAGACAATCTGTGACACTGTAAGCACGAAGAAAAAATAAAAAAAAGTGCGTGTAGCGTAGTACACATAACAGAAGTGAAACTTTCAAGGCAGACAAAGAAAGAGGGTGAGACCCGTGTGAGAATGAGAGAGAGAGAGAGAGAGAGAAAAAGAATATATATTTCATTCACAACATTTGGAGAGAATACAAATAGACAAAATTTACAAAAAACAGAGAAGGGTCGACCGGTGTAGGTAAACGTCGGACACAAACCGTGGCAACAATGCGCATTAAGGGGGGAAGCTGGTCTAGAATTTTGAAAAAATCGAAAAAATTTTTTTTGTCTTAAAAGGTGCTTTAGGGTCTTAGAAATAATATACCAAATGAGGGATGCCAGCAAAAATGTCTAAATGCCCAAATTTTTCATTCGACGGCAGTGCCTCGCAGGTATGCCCCGAACGCTACTTACAACTTTAAACGCGTTTTTCTCGAAATCACTTTTTTAAAATGGCCGAAGACATAACTCGAACAAATCTTTACCGATTCTTACGAAATTTTGACAATACATTCAAAATACCTTTCTCCGGAGACGTACGTAGGATTTTTTATTTATATTACATAGTTTTTTTTTTTAATCAACAATTTTATGTCGTTCTTTATAGTGAAAATTGTAACTTTTTGTTCAAACGTGCACCATTTCGCGAAAAAACAAAATATCGAAAAAATCCTACGTACGTCTCTTTCTTTTGTTATATAGAAACTAAAAAAATTTTATTTTTTGATCCAGGACAAAAATTAAGGAGTTGACGTCTTCGGCAATGGGCCCACTAGAAAAAAAGGCGCCTTAGGAGAACTGCTGGACAGCGGCCATTTTGAAATTAATTCAGACGAAAAATTTTGTATTTGTACCATGAAAGCTATATTATTAAACCTATTTCACAGATTTTCGATTGATTCCTTTGTTGAGTCAAAATAAATTCATAAAATATGCCCATTTTTTGCGCTCTAGACCAGCTTCCCCCCTTAATCGGAGAGTTTATCACCCGCACTAACGCAGCGATTCCAGGACCGCAGCAACGACACAAATTACCGCAAGGCAATACCAATAAATCCGACGCCGGAATGGATAGCACTTAATAGTACGCACAAGCACTAGCCAGGAAAGGGAAATAAGCGCCAAAAAGTAGGCACAAAAAAAAAGCCAAATAATTGGGACCAAAAAACACGCCAAACAGTAGGCACTAAGGAAATATAACGCGAAAAAGTAGGCACAACAAATATCTTTCCTATAAGTTTGCACCAACAAACAAGCGCCAAAAAGTAGACAGTGTTATTTCTCACTAGAAATTAGTAACCACAAGGAAAAACTCAGGATAAATAGTCTAAAGTGTATCTAAGAAATATATAAGGTATATATCTCTCTCTCTCCTTTTCCTCTACGTTATATCTCTTTTCTCTCTCGCGGAACGAAAATGCCCAAAACGTTGCATGGCCTTGAAATTTTACTCTCCATTCTCGCTCGTCCATCGACGCCTAAGAAGTTTCACTTCAAAAAAGGTCAAAAATTAACAGTACTTTGTAGCCACTTGCAACCTGCAATTACTAAAATTGAATGAGCTATAAATTGGTGTACCAAAAATTATTCCACAAATTCTGATTAAAAAGTTTGAAATTTTGTTGCTAGCTTCCAGAATTTTCAAAATTTTTGCACAACAATTTTTGTTGTATACGAACTTAAATTTTTATAAAAAATTAATCGCTACCAAATAAACAAAAGTAAAATATGCAAAATTAGTCAAAAATGTCGCACACTCTTTTTATTGTCTCAGCGTCATGTCATTACCCGCAAACGACCTCACCAGGCACTACGCACTCCAAGCAGCCGCCAGTTACACGAACATTGACTTGATAGTCATTATTGAGCTTCATCAGCAGCTTAGTTCAAATCATAGAACTCTTAAGTGATGGCACATCTACATTTATAATTTGCTCAAAATTTAGTTCCAAAATATTTTCGTTGGTAAGATCAGCAAAAACTATTCACAGTTAATTTCTACTTGAGCTGAAGCGGGCGCAGCAGCCACGAGCTTACAAATAAATTACATTTTATAAATTACTTGCCAAGACAAGCACGCCAAATATAATTTTTTGAAATGTATTTGCTTGTCTGTATGCACGTAAATGTGTGCCTTAAAAATCTGCGTTCTGTGTGTGGGCTGCTGGTGGCGTACATATAAGCGAATGATGAGGTCAGCGGTCTGAGCTTCTTCAGTGCTAATATTTGCTTGAATTTCGGTGCGTTATTGGCTAAGTCTTGGCCAAGTCTTGACAACTAAGTTGAATTGGTTAAGTCGTTTGTGCTTATTTTTAAATATAAAATTAAGTTTACTGAAATTTGGCAAGATGTTGTTAATTTGAGTGCAAAGCTTTTGGAAATAGCGGTAAAAAGCCGCTAAATATCCATCCATCCTAGTATATATATTTTTTTTTAATCTGAGATCTAAGTAGCCACTTATTTTATAAGGATAAGCTCGCGGCAAACCGATACCACCTCTAAATTTCAAGCGGTTTCGAGTATTTGGCCTTTTTTTGTGACCTTTTTTTTTACACTAAAATCATATAAATCCAAGTTTCAGACTTTATGTATACAAAAATTATTGTATTATATTATTGTATATATATTATATTATAGTTTCCTTCTTCTTCTTCATATCGCACCCTAAATACAAAAGGGTCACAACTCAAAATGTACCTTCTGCTCAAATATGAACGAGACGTTATCAATAAAACGGTCCGCGGATGACATATGGCAAAAATAAATTTTTTGTTTTTTGGTAGGACTGTTATAAGCTTACATGTAAAATTTCAGCGTGATATGTCACATAGTTTGTTTTCTGTGCTACTGTAAACAAGTCAAGCTCGAGTGTGGAAAATTTTGAGTTGTGACCCTTTTTTATTAAGGGTGCGATATGTTTCACTGAGTTCCTTTAGCCACAACTTGGCTCAACAACAACAACAATGCACTCTTTACAGTTTAATCCGCTTTGAACTATTTTACGTTCATCATTCTGTGTACTCTTTTCCAGACCACTCCATACTTTGCGTGGAAAGAATATCTGCTTACATTATACCAAAAGTCCTCAAGTCAATTTTTTGTTTGTCGGTAACGACTAGCAAGTAAAGCACTTAGACATAATTAAGTCCATTGTACTGCACTCGGATTTCCTTTTTAATTTTCTTTAAATCTACTCGACCTCCGAAGAAATCTGAGTAGATCTTGTGGTGCCAAGGAGCCAAGGTGGTCGCTTCTTAACACATCAGTGCCAAAGATCTCAAGCCTGATTCGAGCGAAGGCTGGGCAGATGCACAGAAAGTGGTCCACCGTCTCATCCTCCTCTCCACATGCTGTGCAGAATGCACTGTCTGAGATGCCCACCTTTTCCATGTAGTTTGCCCATAGAAAGTGGTTCGTCATCAGTCCAATCAGCCTCCTGCAGTCCCCTCTGTTTAGTGACAGTCGGTCGGACATGACAGGTAACATCAGTTTTGTCCATCTGCAGCCTCTCTCAGCCTGCCAAGCTCACTTGTGGGTTGTAGTAACCCATTTGCTAACCGTGCTGCAGAAGGGAGTGGCAGAACGGGCTCCGGGCCAAAGAAGTTGACCTCAGAGCCCATTTTAGCTAAGCAGTCAGAGATCTCGTTACCCGCGATACCCACGTGTCCCGGGACCCATGTTAGCGTAGGCTATTATGTCTACCGACATAGTTCAGCCCGGATCTATTAGTATCTTCTATTGTTTTGGCATCTTCTCGTCTACTAGTCTTTCCGTCCATTCTTATCTAACAGTTAAATACATTCGCCTTGAGAATTCTTCAGGAATTTCTTAAAGTAATTAGCTGTACGAATTTTTGGAATGCGCGATTACTTGTAGTTAGTTAGTAGTGCATTTAAATTGATATGAACAAGTTTACGTGCAGTTTAGTACTCTGCTCATAGAATGCAACTCATAAACACTTGCACTCACACTTGTGCAGTGAGGCGACCATGTTGGGCAAGTCAAACTATGCAGTTATTTGTGGCTTGTGCGCTTGAAAACTGGTTTTTGTCAGTCTTGTCAGCTTGTTGGCTATTGACACGACTGAAATAGGTGGGGTTGCTTGCTCCCTCTGACACACTTTGCTATTGAACTAATTAACTAGCCAGTATGTTTTTACCGACTAAAAGATCACTTATGTATTATATATATGTACAGTGTTCGATAGAAAAATACGGCCGATAAAAATATTATTTTATTTTCGACAATTTTTTTTTGGCTGAGGTTTCAGTGAAAGCTTTTTTTGTACAAAATACATGCACAAATTCTTTTTATACGGAAGAAAAATGAATACAACAAAAAAAAAAAAAATTAAAAATCAAAAAAAAATTAAAAAAAAAAAATTCAAAAAAAAAAAAAATCAAATTATTAATTATATTATTTGAAAACTGAAAAAAATCTAATTATTATATTTTTTAAAAACTTGAACTTCTTTTTGTACGGAAGAAAAATGAATACAACAAAAAAAACAAAATTAAAAATCAAAAAAACAATTAAAAAAAAAAATTAAAAAAAAAAAAAAATCAAATTATTATATTATTTGAAAACTGAAAAAAATCTAATTATTATATTTTTTAAAAACTTGAACTTTGTTTTTTGTTACTTAAGTTCAATAAAATTAAAAAAAACCATAATTGTCTAAAAACTCTCCTCGTTTTGAACAGTACAGTTTTTTGGTCCAAAGTATAGTGGTTTCTGGGAAATTTAGAGTTATTTGAAGAACAAAAAATCTGGACACTTTTTATAAAAAGTTTCCGTTTACACGAAGACAATTAATGAGCTTAACTGTCGTATTGGCATTTGGTTTATTTTAAGCTTATTTTTTCACATTTCTATAAGTTTTGTGCGCTTTGGCATTCCAATGTCATTTAGTCGGTTAGTGTAACAAAATGTACAAGCACACAAATACATGTAAATGTATATTTTTATACATACACATGTTTTCAAAGGGCAAATCCACTTTGCATTCAAGGCAATTCAATTTAAAGAGTTGCTTTTTTTTATCTTATCTATTTGCAAGTTTATTTCCATCGATTAACTCGCTAGCCATTGTTGCTCCAGTTAAAGACAGAAATAAGCAACGCACTTTTGCTCCGATTACGTGCGACGCACACAAACAATTTGAAACACAAAATAATTCAATTAAATACACTTTTTTGTGTGCCAGCCAATGCCCCTATTCAAATTTTTTACTCGGCAAAGTTTTGCTTGGTTTGAGTTCATTAGATACGATTAGAAAATCACTCCCTTTTTCACATATTTTACATGCACACCTTACTTACATAGGCATATATATACCTATATATGTTCGTATACTTATAAGTTTGTATTAAGCATGCATGCATTTTATCGACAACACCTTAGGCGTTCTTAAAAAGTTAAATACCTACTGTTGTTGGTTTATAAATGCACGAAATTTGTTAGAAATCTAATTTGACTCGTGCTGACCCACAATTTGTGTGCCCATCAGTAGCAAATACAGACAAATTAGCTGCCATTCAAAGAGAATGTCGTGAGTTGCACAGAATTTCAAATAAATTTTTACTGTAGTATTCTTATATGAGAGTCTTCTTTCATTAAGAAATTTTTATTAAAAAGGTTTGTAAAAATATCGATCAAACTTTCTAAAATCAATGGTTTCTTAGTTTTTTTAAGTTACGTTAAAATTACTATTACTTAGGGCAAAGTTTAGTTTGGTTAAGTGAAGTTAAGAAGAGTAAATTATATTTAAATATTTACCAATTTTTCCTTAAGTAAAGATACGTCAACTTTGGTTTTCTTAAGTTAAGTAAAGTAAAGCATATTTACATGTTTATCAATTTGGCTTTAAGTAAAGTTAAGTTAAGTTTGTTTAAGTTGAGTTAAGTAGAGTGAATTATATTTAAATAATTACCAATTTTTTCTTACTTAAAGTTAAGTCAAGTTTGGTTAAGTTAAGTTAAATTAAGTAAAGTCAAGTTTGGTTAAGTAAAGTTACGTTAGGTTTGGTTTCGTTAAGTTAAGAAAAGTAAATTATACTAAAATATTTAACAATTTTTCCTTAAGTAAATTTAAGTTAAGTTTGGTTAAGTAAAGTTAAGTTTGCTTTCGTTAAGAAAAGAAAATGATACTTAGTTATTACCAATTTTTCCTTACGTAAATTTAAGTCAAGTTTGGTTAAGTTAAGTTAAGTAAAGCAAAGTATTTACATATATACCAATTTTGCTTTAAGTAAAGTTAAGTTAATTTTTTTTAAGTTGAGTTAAGAAAAGTAAATTATACTTAAATATTTAGCAATTGTTCCATAAGTAAAGTTAAGTCAAGTTTTGTTGAGTTAAGTTAAGTAAAATAGAGTTACGTTAACTTTGGTTAAGTTAAGTTGAGTCAAGATAAGTTGCGTCCAGGTATGTCATGTTAACTAAAGATGAGTAAAGTTAAGATAAGATATGTTAAGTTCCTTACGTTCGGCTAAATTCTGTTAAGTTAGGTTAGATTAAGTTGGTATTACAAACTTCCAAATTCCTGGTAGATCATGTCGTGCAAATTAACTCAAATGCTTTATCGGTCAAAATTAGTAATCGATGTGGTAAAAAAATAAATAATTGTTGCGTACACTTATGTTTCTGTGTCTGTCAACGGCTTGGAAACGGCCAGGTAATACTTTTATTATTATTATTATACAGGTTCGAAAATTAAATATCAGGCTTAAGTCAAAATTATTTCTCATCCACAGGTATGCATATGTTTTAATAAAAAATAAAATAAATAGTTTTCTAAGGTTAAAACAATTTAAATAAATGAAATAGACCAACATATGACCAACCATTTCTGACACAATTCCACCGCAAACAAACCCTGTTTTGCATTTCTATGTGTAGCACATTTTCGTGTGTTGTGTGCTTATAGCACACCCTTACAAGTATTTATATTAAACATAACCTTGTTGCATATCTACAAAAGCCACTATTCGGTCAGTCGGTCTGGCGGGTACACACAGCACGCAACTAATCAATAAACGCACGCGTATTACGCAGCCAAACCGGCAGAAATGACCCACAGCTATGCTTGCAAAAACAACTACAAAAATAGGCAAGCATTGACAGCAGTGTTGGTATTTAGTGAGTTTGTTGTGTTGGCTGCCTTACACTTGTCCCATGAAATAAAAAATATTTGAAGGGAATACAAAAATGTAGGCGTAAAATTTGTATGCAATGCAGTGCAAGGAGGCGATGTTGCGCATGCGCAATGTGACATTGATTTTTTATGTGTATTCAATTGAGTAGAGTTTCTCTAATGGTGTTGGAGACTTTATTTTAGGATTTTGTGTTTTTTGAAGCGCATTCTTTTGCTTTTATTGGATGAAAATGCAGTCTGTGCTTACAAAGTTTGAGGAAATATGGAAAATCGATGAGTTCTAAAAGTGTATACTAAATTTTTATGTGTTACAACACGTGCTTTGGTGTATGTATGTATATATAGTTACACACATATCGAATGGAATGCAGGCACACATTTACTTGGAGTGTGAATGAAATGAAAGACTTAAGGCACAAACTTGCGAACGCTATTGAGGAATTTTAAAAAGCACTTCAGACTGCCTATTTGTTATATGAAATGCAGGATGTATGAGATGTTGTCATATTTACGTAAATAAATTTATAGTCAAAAGATATATGAAATATTCTGTACTAACATTGGAAATATTCTGTATTAGCAGTGAGTTCCCACTTCTTGAAATGCGGGACAAACAGTTCCTTAAAGAATTGTAGCACAAGAACTTATTGACAAGTTGTGACTACTTATTTGTTTTGCATTTAATTTTTTTAATTCTTTTTATGAGATTAAAATTCTCTTTCCTACAAAAACCATATAAAATCAAATTTTAAACTTTGGGCAAATTAAAAAAATTAAAAAAAAAAGAATTCAAGAAATGTTTATCAGAATTTTTTGCAAAAGTTCGGGAGTGCAGTTTTATAGCCAATTGAATTTTAATATAACAAATTTCGTGCAATAAAATTGCGCTGATTTTTTTTATTCTTTTTACAGGTGGTTTTCTGTATTTTATCCATACAACGAAGGCCCGTCAGCAAAAAAAAAAATTTTAATTCCCAAAAATCACCCGATTTCAGAGCCACTTCAAACCTGAAGTTTGTTAGGTCTACTAAAGTTTGTTGGGACATAAAACTGCATATTCGAAATTTCCCAAAATTTGGAAAACAGTGTGAAATTTTGATTAAAATTTATTTATTTTTGTTTTTAGATTTGCACAAAGTTTGAAACTTGACTTTAAGTGGTGATTGTACGACAATAAACTATACTTTCGTAAAAAAAATGGAAAAATTATATAAAAAAAATATTTAACGCAGTGTATATTTCATAGTTATAGGCATCACATCAATTGAAGAAAAACGTAATATACGCGTATTCATAGCATAGACCACAAGTCACTCGACAATGTGTAAAGTGTCACGCTCACACACGCTACACACTTCCTATCGTCTTGGCGCCCAGATTTTATTCGCAACTAGTCACGCTTCCTTAAATAAAAATTTGTACAACTACAAATTTCTGCACAGTCATAAGCGCCCGCTAAGTAGAAGCAAAAGCGTCTTAGGATTTTTGAACAGAAAAACGAAAACTCCAACCAAGTAATTGGCGAAAAATAACTAATAATTACAAAAATGGAAAAAAGGTTGCTGCCGATTCACAGCAAAAATGACACCAGTACAACACCCAAAACCACTGTGATTAAGTGCCGTAAATGTTGCGGCTAAAGCCTTAAAGAACGAAAAAGAATCAGCAAAAGAGCAGGAGTCCACACACTCACAGCAACAAGCAACAAGTAATAGCGATACAGCGACTACAATAACAAGTGAAGCAAGAGCAGTTGAGTGAAGCTTATTTGCTGCTTTGACGCGATTTCTTCGCAATGTCGCTGTTATTTTGGTAGTGGGTTTTGGTGTTGTTCTTGTTGTTACTCGTATGTGTATTTTTTGGCATGATGATCGCATCACACATTAAATTTAATTAACTTGTTGGCCTTTTGGGCGTACATTGTTTTTGTTTTAAATTTTATTTTATATCTTCTTTTTGTTTATGCTTTTGATTTGGCTTTGTTGCTCTTGTTATCACATTTTTGCTTTTAATATTCTTTTCAGTTTTCGTATTTGAATACAAGCTATTTTTGAATTTTTGTTGTAGTTGTAGAAGTGTTTCCACATTAGAATTTAGTGTTTTATTAATTTATGTGTACTAATTTACATTTCATGGCCTGTTTTTCTTCCACCTTCCAACTTCTGTAATCAAGTCGCTTCCTCATAGATGAGATACATTAAGAATTTCATAGAACTGAGTTACCACTGCAATTTCGATATAAACGTCGATGACAAAATCATTCTTTTAAAGAGATAATTTTAATAAAGGGTGGTTAAATTTCAAGGGCCGATGTTGAATGTGAACCACACTTAAACATCAACGACACCGTTGGACATCTTTCTTTGTGGTTATTTGAAAGAAAAGGTATACGTCGATAAGCCAGCAACAATTCAAGAGCTAAAGGATGAGATAATTCGGCACATTAACGGCATAGAACTTCAATTATGCCTCAGCGTCATCGATAATTTAGACCATCGGATGGAGGTGTGCCGCCGAAACCGCGGCGGCCATTTGGCCAATATTTTGTTCCATACATAATTGAGCTATACCAATATTATCATAATAAAGAAAATGACAATAATTTTCTAAAAAAAATTGTATTTTATTTAAAATCAACACCGACCCTTGAAACTTAACCACCCCTTAGATAAGGAACTATTTGCATTTGGTGGTCTTTTGAGGTGTGCCGCCGAGGCCGCGGCTGCCATTTGGCCGATATTTTATGCGTAATTGAGCCAACCAATATTATCATAATAAAGAGAAATGACAATAAATTCTTAAAAAATTGTATTTTATTCAAAATCAACACCGGCCCTTGAAACTTACCTACCCTTTAGATACCGCTATAAATTTTTTACACAGTATAAAGGGAAGCTAACGGACAGTTGTGCTTTTTTATCTATAATAATTTGACATACATTTATAACATTTTTTCTTAACGATTATAAGACTTTATTGACATGTTTCCCAAAAATGGTAATGAAGTTTTTAAAGACTTTCTGTTCAACAAAATTATTTTCGGAATATTCTAATATTTAACTATACTTAAGGGGGTAGTATGGTATTTCTTTTTTTTTCATTTTTTTTTTTTTTTAAATTATTCTATAACATCTTAAGATTATTGTGTGAAAGTTTGAAGTGCATCAGAGTAAAATTGACAAAGACACAAAGGATTAAGTATCTACCTCTCCAACCGGATTTCACGCTGTAAAAATCTTCACAAATCTTTAAACGCGTTTTTCTCACACTTGCCTTTTTTACGGTCGGTGTCCACTGTAGATTCATATCTACTGCACCGATTCTTTTCAAATTTGGTTTTTTTGTTTCTTTACTTTATTCACGAGGTAATGACGTCGAGTTTTTTTTTTTTTTAATTTTGTCATATTTTAAAACAACAAAGTTTTCAAGTTTTTTTTATGAAAAATCGGTGTTTTGACTTCAAAGCGCTTTAAAAAATTAAAAAAAAAAAAAAAAAAAATTCGACGTTGTTACCTGCGAAACTTTATTAGCTGATGAAATCAATTTGGTTTTTTGATTTTAGTTGATCCAGTAATGAGTTCTGAGGGACACCGCAATAAAACTTTTTTATGAGACGTCCGCGAAGATTCGCTGCCACCAACTCATTTCTTCATAAAAATCAATGAAAATTTCACACAATATTCTTTAAATATAACTTTATAATGAAGTAATTTTAAAATTTTGAATAAATCAACTGTGTCGACAAAAAAAATTTCGAAAAATATGCTTGTTTTACACCGAATTAACCATACTACCCCCTTAAAAACAATGCATACAGTTGTATCTTTTACGTATGTTTTAGTGGCACGGCAAAGCTTATTGATTAATTTCCAGGACAATTTCAAATGTATTTAAGAATTCATGTAAGTCTAGAAGAATTTATTTATTAATTTTCGTCCATTTTAAAACTTTTTTATTTAAAAATCTTACAGTTTTGAAAATTTTTTAAATGAAAAATAAAAAAAAAATTTTTTTATAAAAAAAAATTTAAAAAAAAAATGTTATAAAAAAAATGTTATAAAAAAATTGTTAAGCATGAAATTTTCAAATATATAGCAGAACATATTTCATAATTTCTCTCCATTTTGAAAATTTTTTGAATGAAAGAAAAATATTTTTAATAAAAAATTAATTGATTAAATTTTATTAATATAAAAAAATTGTTAAACTTTCAAAAAATCGATTTTTTTGTCTTAATTTATTGTTTAACATTCCAAGAATATATTCTCAAAATTTTAAGCCGATCTGGACAAAACTTTTGGAGTTATTGTCCAATTAATCTCGCGTCTTAGTTCTGGCAGGTGCGAGCGTTCGGGCTCTCAAACTTTTAAACGCGTTTTTCAAAACTACTTTTTGAAAGTCGGTGATCAGTGCCATTTAAAAACTACCTGACCGATTCATTCAAAACTTTGCACACATTTTCTTCATATAAATTGCCTCCACCCAACGTTTAGTTTATATTTTTTTTGACATGAAGGGGGTTTCCCGCCCACAAAATGGCGGAAATTTTCGTTGAAAATAGAAGTTTTCACTTTAGGCCGCCGCCAAAAATTTTTAAACGAAGAAAAAAATTAGCCGATAACGTTGGGGGGAAGATTTAATGATACTTTGACTAAATTTCAATTGGTTTTGGTTTCAGATAATTTCCGACTGAGATACAGTGATCACTGCAAAATGTTTTTTTTCAAAACGTTCCCGGACATGGTCTGTCACCGGCTTATTTTTAAGTATTTCTGCATGGAAAAATTACAGAATATAACTAAAAGTATGCTTAATAATGTGCAAAAGGTTTCAACAAATTTGCTCAATCCATATTTAAGAAAAAAATTCCCAAAAATAGTGTTTTTTTCCGCTGAAACCCTTACCCCCCCTACAACATACAACTTTTATTATTGTAAGTAAAACCAAAAAAAAAATTAAATAAATTTTTATTAAAAAATTTCAATAATTAAAATAATCTCTCTCTTTGGAACATGTTTTAAATAAAAATTTCAAAAATTTTTAATTAAAATTTTATTAAAGAAATTTTATATTATATAAAAATTAAAAAAAGTTTGATTAAAAAATTTCGAAATATTTTAAGCTCAAAATATTTAATAATCAAAATCAAATATGTATGGTAACTTATTTTATAATTTCTCTCCATTTTGAAAATGTTTTAATGAGAATTAAAAAAAATTGATTAAATAAAAATTGTATTTAAAAAATTGTTAAGCCCCTTTTTGGTCTGGAATATCGAAAAAAAAATGATTTCTTGTTTTTTTTTGTTATGATAGTTTATACTTTCAAAAATATACTTGCAAATTTTATATTGAAATTCGTTGTAGTTTAGACGTTACAGTCCTTTAAAACGAGCCCGGCTTGGAGTACGACGCCCAGGTATAAACGCGTTAACCGTGTTTTTCTCGAAACTATTTTTTCCGAGTTGGCGTTGGGAATTTTCCTTCATTTAAAAATTTTTTAAGACAAAAAGTTTGTTTTTTAAGTTTTATTCAAAAAATTGTCAAGCATACAATTTTTATTAAACAAAATCGAACATGCAGTCACACAGGCGTGATCCAAAATTAACACATTTATCGAAGCAATCAAACAAAAATGCGATTGCGCGGAGGTATAAAAGCGGTTTCGCATTCGTCCACTTTATATTGATGACTAATTAATATCAATCAGATACTTTTTACAACCCATCCATTTGTACGTTCAAGGTAAGACAAACATTTTTCAACAATTTTTTCTATTCGCTAAGCCTTTCCACTCCAAATGCATGTAAATATTAAGTGCCACTTAAATAAATAGATAAATAGCAATAAATTATACAAATAAAATTGGCAAGCACTTTTATTTCACTATCGCGCCAATTTGCTTCAATTCAAGGAATCAAAACATTGCACAGCCCCAATTAATGCCATGAATAGTGATGTGCTCACAATAGAAGTGCGATGTGCCAATGTGCCAGTGATGTGGTGGTGGTGAGTGGTCAAAAGCAACGACAATGGCAACAAGAAAAATGCTATTAAAAATAAAAATAAAAATTCGATATAAATATAAGTAGACATCAAATTGACGTGAATGTCTAAATGCATGCAACTGTGTATGTATGCAATTGGGTATGTATGTATGCATGCATGTGTGTATGTATGTAAGTGTGCATGTGGCTTTTTAATGGCATTGCAACGCAGCCCTCATTGACACATACATGCAGCCATGTCAAATGGTTGGTAAGAAACAAAAACAAAAACGAAATAAGTTCCATTCAATAAATCAACTGCTAGTAAAGAGCAAAAATTCAGTAGCAAATCGACGCTGAATTCATAATTAACGCTGCGTAATGGCAATTACACTGCCAAATATTAGTGAGCCATCACAGGCACAATCACAATCACAAATACAACTAGCCAATTACCCATTACCAATTACCGATATTCAATTACAATTATACATTAGGCACGAATGCGCTCACTGTGTATGCGCTCATATCCGATAACATCTTCAGCAATAATAATAACAACTACAACATGCTGTTGCTGTAGCTGCTGCTGTAGTGGCGCCCCAATGGGGCAATGCCAAATGCAAAGGCGCATGCAAGTGGTCAAGCATACATACTTACTGAATGCTTGTATGTGAATGCTAGTGAAGTAAAAGTAGAGAATTTTGAAACGCTCTAGCCATGCTGTGCCATCAGGTGAGCCCACAAAAATACTTGTACAGTCTACCATAAAAATATAGCACAAACTATGGTGAAAATAATTCAACAGGCGTGGCCAACATGTGATCGCTAACCGGCTCCCAGCGAATTTGAAGGAATCAGCTGGGTTGCTGACGTCACTTGAAGAAGAAAACTGAGTTTGTGTGGATGGTGTATGACAAAATTAACGCAGCTTCCACCCATTTCACTTCGTTGCCGTCTGAATCATGTATAATAAGATGCGAAACTCTCTCTTTTCATGTGAGAGCGCCCCCAGGAACTCGTTTGTGTACTTGACAGCACTGCCAGTCACTGATCTGATGAACAGCTATTGGCTGCCGAGTGGCGACTGCTATTAGAATAACTTTTTCTGTCATTTGGTGCTTTATGCCAGAGGCTTCGAAACCGTAGTCACACACTAACCTTCTCGGCTACAGAGGCAGCATATTATTACAGGGTCCGGCACTCGAAGTGTAACCAACTTCAGACCGCTCGCGCAGCTGATGCACGGGCTGCCTGCCAGTTGGCTAAATTACAGTCCGGAGTATTGTTTACAAGCGCGCGGAAGCATTTTCCAGAGAGTAAACGCGAAAAAAGAAAATCAGTAATGGATTTCAAACGTAATAGTATGATTGCATTATATTTGGCTGGAGAATCACAACAAGCGATTGTTCGAGAGCTCGAGCACCTTAAAGTAATAAAAATAAAGTTCTTGTTTATCGCAGCATTACTCGTTAAAATCGTACTGGTAGCAACGCGAAACGTCATGGCGGTGTTCAGCAAAAGACTGCAACGTCACGTGAAATGGTTCAGGAAGTGAAGAAGCGACTTGAAGACGAAGTGCTAATCAAATGGCAAAAGAACTGAAAAAATGTGAACGTAGCATCCGCCGCATACTAAAAATGGTCTCAAAGTCAAGCCTTACAAGATCCAAAAGGCGGATGATCTCACACCAAAGCAGCAACAAGTTAGAATTGAGAGAGCGAAGAAGTTGCTTCGCTTTTCCGAAAGCGGTAAATTTCTGAACATTGTGTTTTCTGATGAGAAAATTTTTCAAATTGAGCAATTCGTAAGCTCCCAAAAGGATAGGGTTTATTTGACCGACCGTTCATACGAGAATTTGAGTCATCAATTGGCTACCAGGAGCCAACACCCACCACAGGTAATGGTTTGGGCCGCTGTAACCGCAGATGGGTGCTCTCCAATCGTTTTCATCGAGCCTGGCGTGAAGATAAATGTGAAATATTATCGGGAAAGTATTTTGGAGGTTGCTTTGAGTTGTGGGCAGACAAACATTTTGGTGGCAGACCATGAACGTTTCAGTAGGACTCGCTACCGTCTTACAAAGCTCGAGTGAACCAAGAATGGCTAAAAACAACGTTTAGAACTTCATAACGTCCACACAATGGCTATAAAATTCTTACTTAGGTGGCCATAACAACCCGTTACCGAATTACGGCCGACCTCACTAGCTCTCTCCAGGCGCCTCTGCTCCGCGCGCGCCTTCTCCAATTCTGTACACCAAGCGAGCATAGGGTTTCCTCCACCTGGTCTTTCCAGTTCTGCGTCGGCTCCCTTGGACTTCGCCCTCGACCACCTTCTTTGCTGGAGCTTCTTCACCCATACGCACGACATGCCCTACCCAACGCAGGCGTTGGATGGCGATGCGTTGAACTACGTCAATGTCGGCGTAGAGCTCATACAGCTCGAGGTTCAGTCTTGAACGGTGGTCATCGGCAACGTGCAACGGACCGAAGATCTTACGAAGAACTTTGCTCTCGAACACCCCAAGATCGGCTGCATCGCTTTGTGACACTACCCCTGCCTCCGCGCCATAAAGCAACACAGGTATGCTGAGCGTCTTGTAAAGTGTAAGTGCTTACTTAGCCCATAGTATCACCTATTAGCAAAAGTGATTCTCCGTTTGATCTCCAGGCTCATATCGTTGTTGCTGTTAACGGCGGTGCCAAGATAAATAAATTCTGGCACAACTTCGAAGGTATAGTTGTCCGCAATGACGTGCGTTCCTACACGCCGTGTGTTCCGCGGTGTAGACAGCATATACTTCGTTTTACCCTCGTTCACCGCCAGACCCACTCGTGATGATTCCTTTTCGATAGCAGAAAACGCAGCGGTGACATCTCGCTTACAGCGGCCGATAATGTCAATGTCATCGGCGTACGCAAGGAGCTGGACACATTTGTAGAAAATAGTGCCATTACGATGAACACCTGCTTTTCGGAGCACCCCTTCCATCACGAAGTTGAAGAGCTTGCATGACAGTGGATCGCCTTGTCTGAAACCTCGAACGGTATTGAATGGCTCGGAGAGGTTATTTCCTACCTTGACGAAACTGGTTGTGTGGCTCAACGTCATTCTGCAAAGCCGTATGAGCTTAGCTGGTATACCGAACTCAGACATGGAGGCGTACAGGCAATCCCTTATCGGGCTATCGAACGCAGCTTTATTGTCGACAAAGAGATGATGGGTGTCGACTTGCTTTTCATGGGTCTTCTCCAGGATTTGGCGTAATGTGAAGATCTGGTCGATGGTGGACTTACTACGTCTGAAGCCGCACTGATAAGGTCCGATCAGTGTGTTGGCAAACGGCTTAAGTCTTCCACATAGAACGCTAGACAGGACCTTGTAAGCGATGGTTAGAAGACTGATGCCCCGTTAGTTGGTGCAGATCGTCGGGTCACCCTTCTTCAGTACAGGACAAAAAACACTGAGATTCCAATCGTCGGGCATGCTTTCTGCTAGCCATATTTTGCAGATGAGCTGATGCATGCTCCCTATCAGCACATCGCCGTCAGTCTTGAACAATTTAGCGGACAAGCCGTCAGCGCCAGCCGCTTTGTTATTCTTCAGCCGCTGAATAGCAACTCTGACTTCGTCATGACTAGGTGGTCGAACGTCCAAATTATCGTCGATTGGTGGTATAGGGTCATCTTCTACTGGGGTGGAATTGTGTGCGTCATCGCCAGCAAGTAAATTGCAGAAGTGTTTCCTCCATATGCCCAGTGTGGACTGACCAGATTTCCGTGTTTATCTCTGCATTCTGGTGCTCCGGTCTTGAAACCTTGTGTCAGACACTTGACTTGTTGACAGAATTTTCGAGCATCATTCCTGCCTCTGTACTCCTCTAGCAGTTCACGCTCACGCTTCTCCTGTTCTCGTTTCTTGCGTCTGAAGAGTCAAGGCAAAAGGTGGTCATATCGAGCAAAAGTAAATTGATTCTTAATTTTGTATTATTTTCACAAATTTTTTGCTTTGAATTAAATAAAAGAAATTTTCCAAACTAAATTCATGGCATTTTTAATTGTTTACACTTGGAGTGCCGGACCCTGCTTCTCCTTAAATATTTTAGATTTTTTTTAACACCCTGTAAGTTCTAAAAATTTAGGTCACGCCCGAACTTAGTTGTCTCCAAATTTGGTTTTATCTACGTATTTCTTCTTTAATTTGAACTGTCCACGTTTCACGTACATACCTATAACTTACTTGTCCTATGTTTTTGTTGTAACTTCTATGATACTTTTGTAGATTTCTACATTTTGAGATTTTTTCAATCAATTTTTATTTTAAAGCCATTAATTTATTTACACACACGTGAAGTATGAATCAAAATAAAAACTGTAAAATTGAATGAATTATTTGATTTTGCGTAAAAATTGCCTATAATTTGCTCTACGCTACATTTTTGTCACGGACTCTGTGTATTTATATATATTTGTATGTATATATATATGTTTGTATGTACGATTATTTTTCATTAGCCGACAAATTGCCTTGCGCGGCGCTGTGATGCTTTGGTGCTTTGCTAACAAAACCACCAGCATATTTTTGCTATAACTTTATTACTTTACAACTCAATATATTTTTACATATGTATATGTATGCCCACATGTATGTGTACGTATCATTGCGTACTATGCCGAAAATAGCAAATGATTTATTTTGTTTACTAACCAACGGAGACAGATATGCGCATATGAATACAATCGCAGAAGCTACACTTCGAACTTTTGTGTGAATTTTGGCGTAATCGCGCCAACAATACAATACAAACAAACGAAAGATAAATAACGGCACAGCGCATTGAAGATGGTGCAGACAAATCAGCAGGCAACTGGCCGCAAAGACATTAAACAGCTGGTGGGCCAGGCAGTAGCAACAGCGAAAATAGTTTGAATGGCACAGAATTGCCAAATGAGTGGACTGAATGGAAATGGTGTGCACCTATGTATGTCTGTATGTACATGCACACACATACATCTATATCTAATAAATTTAAACATAGATCATCAGCATCTCGTAAAGCGTGTGCATTATTAGGCTATACGAAATATTATTATTTATATGAAAGAAAAATTTCAATAGCACTTTGAATGCCTTCCCAGCGATCTCGTGGGGCACAGCAGTAGCAGATTACCGGAGTTTAACTTTTTAATGATACTTTTGACCTTTATGCATGTTGTTTATGTTTGAGAAAAAAATCTGTAGATATATACATAAATATAATTGCAGTGCAGTTAAAAGAAGTCGAACAATTTTACACTCCATTAAAGGCCGTAGGCACTGTAGATATATTTAAAAACATGTAAATTTGTTCGAAAATGGATATGGCAGCAGAAGTAGTGGGACGTTTTTTAACTTCAATCCATTTTTTCAGTTATTTTTCCAAGATGGCTTCTAACTTAGAATTTTTTATAATTTTATTTATTTATAATTGGCACTTACATCCTTTTTGGCTGTTTAGCTGAGCTCTTCCTCCTATTTGTGGTTTGCATCTTGAAGTTGTTCCACAAATGGAGGGACCTACAGTTTTAAGCCGAGCAACAGATACTTTTTATGAGGAATTTTTTCATGGCAGAAATGCACTCAGAGTTATGTCATTGCCTGCCGAGGGGCAACCAATATTAGGAAAAACCATTTCCATAATTTTGTAGTTTCATGCACGGAGACTCGAACCTACGCACTTTCGACGACGCTGAGTTTTAGTGCTGAATTTTAATTAATATGATGGTTATTTTAAGATCATCAGGAAGTTCGCTCACTGTAACTCCTTAAGAACGGAAATGATAGCAAATCCCATTGCTTTCACCAGACTCAAAAGGCAGATCTCCTCTTCTAGTGGGGAAAACTGAAATGGGTTGTACCACTGGGTGCATTCTATAAACGACTGAACTTCTCTAGCTGTTAGTTTAAGTTATTCTACAAATATCGCTTAATGTATGTATACACCTTGCAATAAAAGTGTTCTTAAAAAATAAAACAGGCTCAGGAGCTCGTCCGTTGCAGCGCAACCGATCACTAACTACCATGACAATCTTGGAGCCTTAAAATTTCTACAGCGCCAAAATACTTTCTCCAAAGTAGCATTTAAATGTAGAACTATGCTAAATGAGCTATTTAAGCGGTATCCCACGAACTTGGTTGGATGCCTGGGCACACAGACATTACCAGAAATTGCAGCGTAAATGAGCTGCCTAAGTGACTTATTTCTTCTTGAATTTGAACTGTCCATGTTTCACGTACATACCTGCACATCCTATGTTTTTATTTGACTGATTTAAAATGACTACTGCCTACATCTTAAATCAGTCAAGTTTGTTTATTTTGTGGACATCACTTTATCCTCAACTAAGCTTTGGTCTCAGGGAGGAGTGGGCGCTGTGAAACATTCGGAGAAAGGGGGTTTGGCAAACATGTTTACGGATGGCTCGAAGCTGGACGGAAGAGTTGGTGGGGAAATATTCTACGAGGAACTCCTCATCAAGTTCATATTTAGGCTTTCGGACCGCCGTAGTGTTTTCCAAGCGCAAGTAGTCGCAATTAAAGAACCAGGGATTGACTGCTTACTTCTGTAATTGCAGTAAAGAACGTAAATATCTACTCCGAAGCGGTAATTACGGCCTTGGGCTCGTTGTTTGTGTATTCGAAATTAGTCAGGTAATTCTGGACTTTTTTCTCCTGATTGCATCCGAATACTTCGACATTCGGCTCATTTAAGCCCCCGGTCACAGCGACATAGAGGGAAACTGCTGGGCTGAAAAGCTGGCTAGAGAGGGAATTCTGGATACGGTTTCATCGCAAAACGAGAGGATTGCGGTTCCCTTGACAACCTGTGGTCTACTACTGTAAAGATGGACTTCCGCTCAACAGTGAGCGCTGTGCTAGTGCGAAAACACGCAAAGTCGCGAGATCATTCTGGCCAAGCGTAGATCGGGGACGCTCGAGAGCTCTTCTAAGGCCAACCAAACAACAGCTCTCAAATTTGGTGAGACTTTGTTTTGCTTCAAGTCCTTTCTGCAGAAGCTGTCTGGAGGACGAGGCACTTTGACTCTTGGCTGCCCTGCTCTCGTAGGGCAAAGACTTAAACATCTGGGCGCTCACTTTTTTGCTATACCTGCAGATAATGCGGGTTTAAGTATCTCAGACCTAATGAAATCCATCAGTAGCTTGAAGCGGTTAACACAATAGTAATTAGCCACTGTTGGTGGTCATTTTCTAATCCAAAGCTTATTCTTCTATTTTATTTCCATCCTTTTGGTTCTTTTCCTTCTGCTCGTTTATTAAAGAGGCAGAGTGGTTCCACCACATTGCGTATTAGAGTGGGAACGTGAGCCCCAAGTGGTGGTGCCACAATGGACTGCCAGGCCTAAGTGGGCCTTTCTTCACGCTCAGAGAAAGTAGCAACCACAGTAAGCGAATCTAACCTAAGCACTTTTGGATGAAAATTCACTCTTTCAGGTGTGTGAGTTAATAGCTTATCCCTTACAATATGCGGAAAATGACGTAGGATATCTTCAGGGGGGTTTCTTCTCTAACTCACGAAGCCTGTAGTACGTTTCATCAGAAATTGCTATCTTACCAGGAGAATATTCTAGCTCGACGTGTACAGTCATGCAACCACAAAACGTTTTTAGATATTCTCAAATGTGCACCAAAAATCCGATCGTATCCCTTGGAGTCTCGCAAAAAGGCTTCGGATTATGCGGACGCCATGAGATCCTCGTAAGACAGTCCGACGTTTTTCGCACCAAAGTTTGATTGTGCTGAGCTTCTCCTCCCGTCTCCTACGAATGGAGAGTCCTACAGTTTTATGGCCTGGGTATTTGTGAGAAGGTTTTTCATGGCAGAAATAAAAGCGAGCGTGTTACTTTGTCTATCGGAGGGTGACTACTGTTGGAAAAACTTTCCACATCATGGGGGCAAGACCATCCAAATGGGAGTGGCGCATGAACCCACCCAACTCTGGCGCGTTGATTTTTGGCATTTTTTTTGTTGACGGTCTTAAAGAAAACACCTAACTACGTCAGCAGAAAAAAATGAGTCAAGACTTTTGCTTGGTAGCTGACTTAGAAGGCACAATTTTTAGTTCAAAGTATTGGCTAAGCCCGAATGCATCTATAGTAATCTATAGTATCACAATAAGATAAATGAAAACAAAACCGACTGTGTTTCCTCCACAGTCTGTTCTACGTAACCGAATTGACCCGAATTTATATCCAGGAAAGGACTGTCACTTCAGCAGCATTCCCTGTATTTGTATGGGAAATGTTTATGCTGCTACAACAGCAGGAACAATGGAATTCATTTAGTTATCTGTGAAAGAATTTGAAAAACTGTCAACTTAACAGTAATAGCTCTAAAAATTATGCTGTGGCTGTGCTGCGAAAGCAATAGTTTGCTGAATACAATTTTGGCTTTTCTATGCTGTGCAAGTTTCACCAGCCAAAGCTGCAGCATAGCAGAAATCTATTCTTCGTTTAGCAGTGCTCCGACTTCAACTGTGCTATTTCAAATAGTGCAGCCGCAGTACAGTTCAAAGGTTTTACTCGTATGAATGTGCTATGACTTTAGCTGCGGAAGAACGACAGCACAGCATAGCAAACACGAAAAACCAGCAAAAAATTACATAGTTACTTATATTACCTGGAACATTGCAAGCCTTCAGAAAGTACAGGGTGGGCCAAATAAGACCTACTAATGGTAAGCACAAATACCTTTTTTATTTTTTGACATATTTATTTTTCTCTTTTTTTTTTGTAGGTTATATTTGAATTGTTGGAAATTTATTATGGAAGCCTACACTACAACAAAACGCGTTAAAATTATAGAGTTTTTCTATCCTTACACAATTAGCCACACAAATTGATTTTTTTAAATAATGTTTTGATGTCGGATGAAGCGCATTTCCATTTAAGTGGTTATGTCAACAAACAAAACTGTAGATTGTGGGGCTCTGAAAATCCAAGGGCAACACACCAACATCAGTTGCGCCCATCTAAATGTACTCTTTGGTGCGGTGTTATAGCCACTAGAGTTATCGGTCCATATTTCTTCGAAAATGAGGATGAAACGCCAGAATCGATTTCAGGAGCTTCTTACAGGACATTGATTGAAAACTTTTTGCGGCCAATGGCGGAGCAGTATCCTAATTTGTGGTTTCAACAAGAATAAGCAACTGCGCATACTGCTAGGCAGTAGTCTTTAGTCATTAGTAGGTTTAATTTGGCCCACCCTGTATGAGCTTTACTATCTATTTGACTCAAACAAAATTTGTGGTCGTCTTGTAAATCAAAAACAAGACAGTATGTAGAAATTATGGCGGCAACAGCCATATCCAAACTCTGATCTTTTCTAAATTGCTGTCGCTATGCTGCTGTGCTGTACAATCTACGGAGCAAAGCAACAGTTCAGCTTCTGATACTTTTTTGCTTTTGCTGCGGCAGCTTCCAGCCGAATCAAATGAAATGAAAAACTGGAAACAAATTCAAACGCTGCTCTGTGAGGAAAGCATATTTTTCAGCATAACTTCAAAACTGTAAAACGCTTTCGTTTAATATTGCGTTAATTTCATTTCGAAACACTAAACGCCGTTTTGTTTTTTCGATTGTTGCTCGCGCCATATTTACAAATCCCATGATTAGCCCATTTGTGTTTATGAAATATTTCTGCCAAAAAAAAAAAAAAAAAAAAAAATCATAAAATGACATATGCCAACACAATTTGTTGTAACACATTTAATTTTCTTAAACTCTTGAACAGATTTTCTTGCTCTAAATTGCATGTAGCAAAACGTACAGGGTACGAGTGGAAAAACAAAAGCAAATGAAAAATGAAAGTATGTCGTGATAAGTGCTAAGTGCCATTTTGAAATTTACTAATGACAGCCATAGCACTAAAAATAATAGTAAACTATTAAAAACCCTTTCAAAAGCCTTAAATGAAAATTAAATTCACGCAGTCGCAAATTTACTTGACTGGCCATAGCACACAAACACAAACGCACATTCAAACTTGTAGTCCAGCTGCTGTATACGAGTATAGCTAACTGTTAATGAGCATTTGTAAGCGCTTGTTGTTGTATTTAATTGTACATTCGCTCGCAAGTAAACAAGTTGTAAACAAATAGGAGGAGGCAAAAAAGGTTGCACATTCAAAATATTTGTTTTAATTACGAGGGTTATTGGAGGACAGGTGGCTTGGGTAAATAAAAATTTACTTTAAATTTATTTATATTCGCTGTTATTTTCTTTTTTAAATGGATCAAAATAAAAATTAAAATAATAATAATAATAAAGTGTGTACCTTTTGCGCTGGTGAAGGGTTGACAAAGTGATTCACTTTAAACATTGGCGTTCATTGATTTATGAGACACAAAAGCTGTGAAAAAGATTTGGCAAAAGTCGCTAACTGGGAATTGAATTCCATAATTCTCGTGTGTTGCTTCATGTCATGTTTTCGTTATAATGTAGGAAAGATGTTTAGATTTTTAATTTTTTTTCCATTCACCATTTGAAGCGTATAACTGGAGAAGTTTTGAGGCACTTTTTTGGCTCCAAGTTCAATGGAAATCTATTTGAAGTTGATTGAAATTGAGTGCCAGCGAATGAAATAACTTAGAGGGAGTGCTGCCAAGACTTAAGAGATTTGTTTATTATGCAGTATTCTTTTATATATACGAGGTATAATTGTGCAACGCTTCTAAACAATGTCTAAGAATCGTGAATAAGCAAAAAAAGTATGGCTTGAGTGTCTAGAAATATTGAGATATACTAATTAGTGTGGGTGAAAATAAATCCATTATTTTCTCGGTAGATGGCTGTAGTGATCAATATCTCGTAAAGTATCAATCAAGCAATTTAAAGTTTATGTTCGTTGACAAGATAACATTTCATACAAAAAAAGTGCGTGTAGCGTAGTACACATAATAGAAGTGAAGCTTTTAAGGCAGACAAAGAAAGAGGGAGAGACCGGAGAGAGAGATAGAGAGAGAGAGAGAGAGAGAGAGAGAGAGAGAGAGAGAGAGAGAAAGAATATATATCTAAATAAATTCACAACATTTGCAGAGAATACAAATAGACAAAATTTACAACAAAAAAAACGGAGAACGTTTATCACCCGCACAAACGCAGCGATTCCAGGACCGCAGCAACGGCACAAATTACCGCAAGGCAATACCAATAAATCCGACGCCGGAATGGATAGCACTTTATAGAACACCCAAGTACTAGCCAAGAAACGGAGATAAGCGCCAAAAAGTAGACATAAAAAACCCCAAAAAAATTGTGACCAAAAAACGACCCAAACAATAGGCACCAAGGAAATATTGTATAACGCCAAAAAGTAGGCACCAAAAATATATTTCTTACAAGTTTGCACCAACAAACAAGCGCCAATTATTTCTAACTAGAAATTATATTAGTAACCACAAGAAAAAACTCAGGAAAAATAGCCTAAAGTGTATCTAAGATATATATAAGGTATATCTCTCTCTCTCTTTTTCCTCTACGTTATATCTTTTTTTTCTCTCGCGGAACGAAAATGCCCAAAACGTTGCATGGCCTTGAAATTTTACTCTCCATTCTCGCTCGTCCATCAACGCCTAAGAAGTTTCACTTCAAAAACTCTTTTTGTGCCATTCAGTTGTGAGTTACAGGGTATTAACAATGGAAGTCAACGGAGAGAGAATTCGATACATTTTACAGTTTTCCTTCGATAAAGGCGAAAATGCAAGCCAGATAGCTGAAATTGGGTGCTGTTACTGTAACAGCTAATTACGTTCACTTTTGGTTTCGTAGATTTCGTTTAGACATTTTTGATGTTAAAGAAAATGTCGATAATACCGATCAATTTACAGAAATAATCGAAGTTGATGCGCATTTTAGTAGTCATAGCAACACCCAGCACCTAAAACAAGACCATTATTATTATTATTAGCTACTGCGACCAACATAGATCTATTGCGCATAGCCTGCTGAGGTACCCTTTATTTTAGGGCTTTTTAAAAGCTTTAGCACATTATTGGTTAGACCATAAATAAGTTTTAAGTCATTTGCGCAAAATAAAAAATAAAAATAATGTATTTCTTTTTCCCCAAAATAATATTATTACTCTTCCTCTTTTGCTAAAAATATTTATGGATTCCATGAGAAATAATGCAATATTCAATTATTTGCTAACCTAATAAAAAAAATAGTATATCAGTGGGTGCATTGTTGCCTAACGTTTCATTACCAAATGGCGTACAATCGCTTTTTTTTAGTTTTTTTGTTATTTTACTATTTATTGCAGTTCACTTGGAGAGATTACATCAAAAGTAATTGATTCGTTGCCCATCATTCTACCATATTATCACTCAAGGTTTCCCCAAAAGGAGATTTGGTGTACATATGACTTTTTTCCTCGTAAATAAGCGCCTTTTGTCGCACCTTTTTTCTGAATCACTTAACACTTGAAAACACAGATTTCATCGCATCACTTTTAAATGTGCTGATAAGTGGCATTTCAAGTATTGATAGCATTTTGAAATGAGCTCGTTAATTAAAAAAATATCATCAGTTTATGTTTTTTTTAATCAGCGAAAAATATTAAACGCCTGCAAGTTTGTTGCTTAAGTCTTTTGTCCTCTCCATTGTCACAGCGGCTGCTTGTAAGCCGTAGGTCTTGTCATGCCCGGCTGTTTCATATGCCACACGCCATGTATTTCAGGGGCAGCCATGCACACTTGCATATGCCTGTAAACATATGGATACGCACACACACACACATATTCATGCATATGTAGAATTGCTTATCGCTTTGTGCGCATTTACTTCATAAAAATTATATTTAGTTCGCTGTTTTAGTCTTTTGTTTCAATGTGCAAAAGCAAGTAAGTATGAGTATAAAATGAATTAAAGTTTTATTTGTAATTTTTTCTGCTCACGTTCTTTTTCACTGACTGGCATTTGCTTTTGCTGCGCTGTTACCTTAGCCCAATGACCTTGCGCTGCTTACCATCCACTACGAAAGTGCGTACGAGTATGTGCGCATACAACCGCACACACGCACACATTTAAATACCGAATTAATTATTACCGAATACCTGAATTATTTCCTGAATTTTTTTAAACAGAGCAAAGCAAATATTGAAAGAACCAATCGAATGCAGGAAGTCACTGAAAGAAGGCTGGCTGATATAAGAATCGATAAGTGCAGGTCAATGTACAGCAGATAGCGCAGGAGTAATGGAGCGCATAAGGAGGCAGGTAAACAGGACCGATTGAAGAAGCACTTAAAGCGCGCATGGCAAAGTAGCACGGCTGTGTGAATTGAGTACAGAAAAAAGGGTCAGTAAAAGTGGTAAACAGACGCAACAGCTTTAAAGGTAAAAAAAGGAATCTTGTGATATTAAGTAGAAATACACAAACACAACCAGGCTTTAACACGTATGTGTATATGTATGCATGTATTTTAAAAAATGTTTACTCTGACTTGCAGTGTTTACAGTAAATGCGAATTACCAACATAGGCGTTTGCGTGTCTTTTCCCGTTTCTTATTATTATTTTTGTTTTTCATATTTTCTTTGCGTGTTTTATTGCATTTCATTTTCACCACATACATATGTAATTATGTAAGTTCTTTCAAGGTTAGTTTATGTTGCAAGCATAATAATCGCAGTGTGTGCGCCGCACTGATTGCCAGCGAGCTGCGTTAAACTGGCTAGTCGAGTGGCTGGTGGCCTGCGTTCACGCACACCCAACTCTTCTACTTACAAAAATTCGCATATGCAATGCGCGCGAGTTGTTAAGTTGGCCAGTTGGTCAACGCTTACGTACGTATGTGCGTGTATGTGTATGTAACTGCGTAGCTGTTGGACGCCAGTGTCGTTGTTTGAATGGTCGAGTTAGTCGGGCGCGTGTTTCGCCACGCAATGTGCAGTTATGCCGAACGTCGTGTGTCCGAATGACGGCTTACACGCCACCAAAAAGAAAAATGTCGCAGTGCGCATTGATAGGAATAAATAAAAAAACATAGAGCGATCCAAGTATTTTGGACGTTGTCCCAAATTTTCCCTGAAAATTGGTTTATTTGTGAAGTTGAGTATTGTTAGGGGTAAACTGAAAAAGTTTTGAAAAAGAATTTTCATGTTGAAATTTATGTAACGTTAAAAATTGGTATTTTGTATAGAGTTTTTTAAGTGAATGTTTATAATTTATGTTTTGGGTGAAAATATTAAAAAAAAAATTTTGTTAGAAAAATGTTTGTTAGAAAATATTTTTGTTAGAAAACATTTTTGTTAGAAAAATTTTCATTTTGCTAGAAGAGTTTTTTGTTTTGTTAGAAAAAATTTTGTTTGTTGGAGTAAAAATTTTTAATTTGTTGAAAAAATTTTTTTTCGAAAATAATTTTGTTAGAAACAGTTTTTTTTTGGTGTTAATTTTTCTTTATGGTTGGTAGTTTTGAAAAACAATATAACTCGAAAAGTGAAGATAATTCTATACTGAAACTTAAAGAGTTAATTTGATAAAATTAAAAAAAAAATTTTAATCATTTTCAGATTTATACGCTGTTGAAAATTTTGTTAGTTTTTAAGTTAAACTTTACACCTAGTTTTTTGGTAAAAAAATGAAAAAAAAAATTTATTTATATATTTTTTTTGTGTTTTGTTTCTAAAAAAAAATGTTGTTGGAAATTAAATTTTTTTTTTTTTGATATTTGATATTTCATAGTTCGATTCTCATTTGCGGATTTCAAAAAAAAAACATTTTTTTGTTAAAAATTAGAAATTTTTTTTTATAGAAAAAAATTGTTTCTGTCAGAAAAAAGTTTTTTTGGTTGTTAAGTTTTTTTATTTTTTTTTATAACTCGAAAAGTGAAGAGAGTTCTGCTATGAAACTTAAAGAGGTAATTTGATAAAGTTTTCAAAAAATTATTAATAATTTTGAGATTTATGCAATGTTGAATATTTTGGTAAAGAGTTGCTTAAGTGAAATTTTACAACATATTTTTTTGCTAAGAAAATTAAAAAGAAAAATTATTTATATATTTTGTTTTTGTTTTTTGTTTCTAAAAAAATTTTTTTTGTTGTTCATATTTTATTTAATTATTTATTTTAGTATTTTTGAAAAACAATAACACGTGAAAAGTGAAGAGAATTCCACTATGAAACTTTCAGGGAAAACGCGCCACCTAATAAAATCAGCGCGCAGTTGATATTTCATGGTTCGATACCCCTTTGCGGATTTACCAAATCGCATACAAGAGAGATCTTTAGGAAATGGGGAAATAGGAAGACATAAAATTCCATAGAAACAACAAACTGCATTATCCCAATACAGTTAGTACCAGCCGATTTATTAATTAAAGAGCGAACCCACCAGCGCTCACTAAGTACTAAATGGGATATTGCCGCCTCCGCTATACTTCGTGAACTAAATTTTCCACCTACAAGTTTCTTCAACTTTTGCGAGTTGAATGAGCGAATGTGAAATTGCCGCTTCCACTACACGAAAATAGGCCTATCTTGGTAGAGTGAGCTGGTGGTAGCGGTCAAAGGCTTAAGAAACCAAATTTAGCAATAAATTGAAGCATTAAAAATGAATTGAGCAGGAATTACGACTTAAAAGTTGCTCTGTATTTTGTAAGGTGGGCTTAAACCCTCCGTTGGACAACTTTCAATTTTTTTTTTTATTAAAAAAATTTTTAATTTAATTTTTAAATCAAAAATTGCTTTATTCCATAAATAGTTAATTGTTTTTTTATTTTTTAATTTTTTTAAATTGTTTTTTAATTAAAAAAAAAAATTTTTTTTTAATAGTTTTTCTTTTATATATATTTTTATTTTCTTTGTTTCTCTGATAGTTAATAGGGCAGCAGTGTGTGTCCCAAACAATAGTTTCTAGCCTAGGCATGCACGCACACACTCACACACACAAACAGAGTATCATATGTATCAACATTTATGAAGGCATGTACATACATATGCTAACAAATACATAAAAAGACATCTGCACATATCCACATAATATAAAAACAGGTATGAAGCAAGTGCTTTTGCTCATTTACGCCGTTGCTGCTTGGTGTGGCAAGGCCATTCTGTGGTTAAATGCCAATTCACTTTTCTTTTTTTTTGTCTCCTCGTTCACACACACCTTCCTTTCGCTTTTCCGCTGCAATTTTTGCTCTTTTTTCAATTCCATTATATTTTTTCATCATTCATTTGCGCTACGGTTTCATTTTCATTTCGACCGCTATGCGCTGACATACTTACGCATATACGAGTGCTTACATGTCATAACATATCTACACGCATATGCACATATGTACATATATATGAACTCCTGTGACGTCTGTTATAACCAGACGCCTGCAACGAGGATAACTTGACAGCTGGCAGGTGATGAGAATTGCACTAAAAAGCAGTACGCATGCGCAGATTAAATATTTCTCAAAGTCACGCCTGCCAAGTTCTTGAGTTACTGCAAATGTATCATCCAACAATATTTTCACGCTGCTGCTGAGTCATGTCAATTAGTTGATTAAAAGTGGCCACAACTTTAATTTAAACAACAAATTCATTTTGCCACAAAATCAGTTGTGGCAGCACAAAACACTTTAATTCCACTTTAATTTTATGGATATCACAATTCGCAAGGAGTGCAAATGGGATGTGTGTGTGTATGTATACGAGTATGTATGTAATCTTTATGAGTGTGAAATCACAAACTGCATGAAATGTATTGTAAGTGGGTAAATGTGTCTGTAGGCGCTCACTCGATCGTTCTGATTTGGCCACCTAGGCGTATTTGCTTGTCTATAAATAGGTGCAGTGTAAATATGTATGTATGTCATGAGTGTTGACGGCTTTTTAATAAGTGAGTTTGAAACGGATTTTATGATGATTTCTGAGATGAGGAGAATGCAGCAAATGATACAAATCTAAATTACTTGTCGTTACAAGCATTACGCATTGAGGTGGAATGGGAAATTTGGATTTGTTTACTAGTAAAACACTTTTGTAGAACCTATGACAGATATCTAGCTTTTCATAAAGAGCTGAAAACATTTGCACGCATGGCATTTAGAGAATGCAGGCTGCAAGTACCCTATTAAATTTTCATCAAAAATTTTTTTTTGATAAATAAAAATCACGCCTTACCAATCAAACCTTTGGCATTGAGCATAAAGGAGGTTCGCTGAGAATACGCCCCATGTGTCGCTTTTTGGAGAGTTCTCGAAAGCACGAGCAGTATTTAATTCAGAAGCATAGTTCCCCTTGCCCCCTTAGATGGAAGAAACGCTTTCAACAGCGATATATTAGTCTCCTTAGAGCTAAGATTCAAAATTCCTCACAATAAAGAATTATTTGCGTGATCGCAAACTCGTCTATCAAACCACAGAAGGGTCTCGTTTTATAGACGTCACATCAAGAGCGGCACAAGGATGAATTTTTGGTGCCAATTTTGGAACATCAGCTACGGCGAGTTATTCAATATAGAAATGCCCGATAGTACCTGTCTAATCTGATACGCAGCTGATATCGTCGCACGTTCCCACGACAGTCGGTTCTACGTAACCAGAATGACTCGGATTTATATCCGGCCAAGGACTGCCATTTCAGCAGCATTCTCCGTATATGTATGGGGAATGTTTACGCTGCTACAACAACTACAACATGATATAGCCGCAGCAATATCGGCGCGAAACTCGAAAGAAGCTCGTAAAGAACTTAACCAAGTTATGATACAGACACAAGTGTGACTCGATTTACTTGGTCTCAAATTAGGCACAGAGAAAACGGCGCTAATAGCATTCTTTTAAAAAACCAAGAAGCACATCCAGTTAGAAGTTAGTATGCAAACTTACTCAAACACGCTAAACACAAATAAGGTTCTAAAGCACCTAGGCATGAAACTGGAGCCAAGCATAACCTTAGTCCAAATAAAGTCAGAAGCAGCACGAAAGCCGCTAAGATGACATCCCTACTAAGTAGACTGACGGCAAACATAGAGGGACCAACCCAAAGGAAACGGGAAATAATGATGGCTACCACGCGCTCATTTCTCTTATTTGGAGCTGAACTGTGGGCAAACGCGCTAGCAATGTAAGCTCCTAGCAACGTTACAACGAATGATAGCTCTGAAAGTTAGTAGTGTGTGTTAGTATCAGGGCCAGCTCTTCAAGTGATAAGCGGTTCAATACCGATACCAGTAAGCTTGGCCTTCGAGAGGAAAAAGTTGTGGGCGCTCAATGAAAGTGGGAATGTAAGAAGGAGTCACCAAACCTGCAGCGTTCGAAATAAAGTATGAAGGGCTTGGTAAGGGAGAAACGAAACACGCGGCAGATGGACGGTTAGCCTAATAAAAGACGTCGCTACATGGTACAGCAAGAATTTCGGTGACGTAAATTTTTATAAAGGGTTAGGTTCAAGGGCCGGTATTGATTTGAAATAAAATACAAATTTTTTGAGAAATTATTCTCATTTTTCTTTATTATGATAATATTGGTATGGCTCAATTATGTGCGGAACAAAATATTGGCCAAATAGCCGCTGCGGCATCGGCGGCACACCTCCATCCGATGGTCAAAATTTTCGTTGACGCCGAGGCATAATTGAGGTTCTATGCCGTTAATGTGCCGAATTATCTCATCCTTTAGCTCTTGAATTGTTGCTGGCTTATCGACGTACATCTTTTCTTCAAATAACCCCAAAGAGAGAAGTCCAACGGAGTCTTTGACGTTTAGGTAGGGTTCACATTCAACATCGGCCCTTGAAATTTTACCACCTTTTACAACCCAAATGCTTTTGGAGCAACGGGTACTTCCAGAAATACCTGTTCAAAATAGAGAAATGCGAACACCTAACATGCACATTGCTGCCGAAGACGACACAGAACACACCTTTTTCTAAAGCATGCGTTGGGAACAAGAACGTCAAACGATGGATTCGGTCACATAACGACTGAAAATGATGTAAGTAAGGATCACACGGAGGAAACCATCAGTGGTTTCGCAGAAAAAGCTCTGCAGATGAAAATGCGGTACCTGGATGCAGGCACACAAGCATGGAACTGTAAATGAGAAAGATGGAACGCCACACTGAAGTAATGCGAAAGCGGTTGCAGAGTGGGTGGCGACAGTTCGAACCGAGGAGGAGTGATTTAGTCTCCGGACACATAATACTATTGCTGCACCGGTAACTTTGATGAAACATTAGACATTGTAAACCTTCTCATCTAAAAAAAACATAAAAGGTATCTGACGCTTAACTCGTTGTTAGCAAGAGAGTAATAAAGATACATATTTGACCTCCATTCCTACGATGGTGTAAAGTAGGTATGAAAACTAAAGTTCATTATTTAAATATTTTATTTTTCGTTTTCGGTACTAGAACCAAAATTATTGCAATTCACTTCCTTGCCTCCACTTAATTACAAACTGACCTCAATATCATATAATTTCCTTTCTCTAGACACGCAAAAACGATTAATAATTTTTTATCTTTAGTCTACACTTTTGAGTTTTTAATTTCCATACAAAGCAACTTGTGGGATTATAAATTTGTTCTCATATGTACAGGTAACTACAATGCAGTTGAGGGCAACAGAAATCACTATTGATTCAATTATCAAATTAAACCCACTTAAGCGATTATACAAAGCACATTCGTACATATGGATTAGGGCGGGCCGATTGTAGGGAACAATTTTTTCTACATCGCTCCTAGCAGTGTCGGATTCTACATAAAATCATATGAAAAAAGTTAACAAGAGCATAGTTCTGAGATTATTTCGAGCGGGAGGCGGGCTTGAAAATGACTTTAAAGCTGTACTTGGTAGATTTATATAGAGTCCGAAACTGCTTGAGTTAGCATAGGTTAGGTTGTCTAAGACAAGACACTCGGTGCCCCTAAGGCTCATTGTGGTACCCCCATTTGATTTCCATCCCCTAACTAAGTTGTTTAAAACACTTAGATATTTTTAAGAAGGTAACTAGTCGCTTCAGTGAGACATTGTGAAAATTTTCCAGGCCTTCAAAGAAATAATCGCCAAGATATTTGGCATGACTTCTTTGAAGTGGAGAGCATTCACAGAGGAGGTGTTGTACCGTCTCTGTTTCTTCATCATCATCCCCACAACTCCTGCAGAAGTCATTGTGAGGTCCATCCACTCTACTGGCTAGGGTGCCAATGTGCAGTGCCGTATTATAACACCTGTGAGGGCGCTGGTAGTTGATCAAGATGAGTCCAACTAAACATTTTGTCCTTTTAAGTTTCAGTTTTGGTCAGAGCGCTATGGGGACCCTGTAATTGGTAGTCAGAGACCACTTTCTATGGGTTTCCGCCCAAGTCAATCGCAGTGTATTGTTCGTTTAGAGTAATGCTTATGTCCTCTACCACTCGCTGAAGGTCAAGCTCAGAGTCTTTCTTTCCGCACTCATCCACTGTTTCCTCTCTTTTCGCTCCAGAGTGTCGAGAGCAACCTCTTGCATTGTTGAACATTCTTGCCGAATCTACTTGAATGATATCAAAAATGTAGTTCCGTACAAATTGACCCGTCCTAATATACGTCATCTAAGTACAACCAATACTTACACAATGAAATTTTTCAATTTTGCATGAATCATAGGGTAATCAATATTTATTTTGGCACACGACATTACAGCAAAAAAAAAAAACATACACCAAAACGAGATAATCGCCAGTCGGTAGTCGCCAAAAATATATCTGTACCTGCATAAAGACATAATATACATACACATGCACAAAAACATGAAATCATATTTTTCATAACAACCAGTTTTCCAGCATAAGGCGGACTTACAATTACACGAGCATACGAGTGCAAGCCCAAGCAAACGAGTTAGTTTTGTTAGCAAACCTTTAACCTTAATTTTGTTTAAAAATAAATGTTTGTATGTATTCAGCGCTTTGCAATCTACTTATTTGTATCCATTTACAAATAGACGCCGTGCTTTCAAAAAACTACATTCTATTGTACTTCGAATGAAATAAATATGCGTTTCATGGGATTAGAACTACACATATCCGCTTACGCCAACACAAGGGGAAAAATAATAATAATGAAGATAATATAAATAACATTTTCGTTTTTTAAATTGAAGTAAAATGGAATGAAATAAACCGGCAAACCGAGTAACGCATACAAGTGAGTGATATATGTATATACATACCTACATGTCTTCGAGTTGTAATAAAAAATCTGTGTCATGAGTTGACAATTACACTTCGTTCATTTAATTATACCCCCCAAGCGTGCTGGTGGTCCAAAGACATGTAGATATATTTTTAAAAATTAAATAAAATGTGGCTTGCAATGGTTTTGTTAGAAAGAGTAAACTTGCATATTATTTATGGAATACGATTTCATGCCTTTACCATTTGACGCGGCTGGCTTCGCAGTAGCGCATTTGTGCAACTCAACTTCTCAAGAGCCTCTTGAAGGCTTCTGGTTCTATTTAACGAAGGGCTCTGAGGTAGTTTAATTAATCTTCAGGATCTTTCATAAATCCACCGCATAACATCAGTCTCTCCCGGTACCTCACAAAAAAATCCAGCGTGATTTAATCGTGGCTACGAGGCGGCCAAATGATTGCTGATAATGAGACTATTGAGCTTAGTGAGCAAAAGATTGATTCCAGGATGGAATGCGTGATTTGTTGGGAAACCTGCTGCTACATACCTGCCAAGGATTGTCCAAGTTCTTATCTTCGTTTTAAGCCCACAAAAAGGTTGTTTATTTTTATATCTCTGTGTTGAAATGGCGTTCTCAGCAGCACAGGAACAAAAAAAATGTTGACTAAGCTGTCAGTCTGCGCAGACAAATACGATTTCGCAAAGGTATGCAAATGACTGAAAATTCAAATTTTGCGCGTGTAAAACTGTTAGTGTCATAATATATATAAGGTGGCTCAAAATTAATCATCCAATTTTGTTTTCGACAAACTTTTTTGCTTATTAAACAAAACCAAAAAAAAAAATGATTTTGAGTGCTGGTCTCGACTTACACAGGGAAACATTTTCTTTGTTGAAGAAGCACGTACGGGGAAGAGAGAGGGGTTTTTGTTTCCCTTACTAGCGACACGTTTTGTGCTTCTTATTCGTATTCTCAAAATAAAAGAAGTAAACGTCAAAGGCGGCCGCCGTAGCCGAATGGGTTGGTGCGTGACTATCATTCGGATTTCAGAGAGAGAACGTTGGTTCGAATCTCGGTGAAAGACCAAAATGCAGGAAAAGTTTTTTCTAATAGCGGCCGCCCCTCGGCAGGCAATGGCAAACCTTCGAGTGTATTTCTGCCATGAAAAAGCTCCTCATAAAAATATCTGCCGTTCGGAATAGGCTTGAAACTGTGGGTCCCTCCATTTGTGGAACAACATCAAGACGCACACCACAAATAGGAGGAGGAGCTTCGGCCAAACACACAAAAGCAACGAATGAATTGCAGAAAAGAATTTTGCATGTGTGATTGCGAATGAAACATCAAAAGAGAATTTCCAGCGTCTCCCTTTCAGATGGCTCTGTGTGTAAATCGGGACATGGAAATCTTGACGCGCTGGCAACTGAAATTCTGGTACGGTTGAGTATAATTTTTTTACATCAGATGCAATTAGTCAACTTTTTATCACAAAAATCCCGCGTTTTGAGGAAAGAAGACTTTTGCATCAACTTTCTATAAAAAAAACCGGACTTTTGAGGAAAGAAAACTGTATTTGTGGCTTTAATTGTGCTTTAAGAGTGCAATAAAAGCAGAGCCAAAATCCACCGACCCATCCAGCAATTACCCAGAGAGATAAATTGTTTAGAGCTTTAACAAGCTTCGATGCCGTTCAGGCATTTTTGATCAAACTATCTGGGCAGTTGTTGGCATACTTATTTCATAATTATTAACTGATTTTTGATAATTGCTTTGCCCGATGGCTTTGCGCTTTTAAACCATTTATTGAATGCGCAAAATTGTTTTAATGAGGAGAAAATATCGTCAGCAAAAAAAAAAAAAAAAAAAAAAATTAGCGCCATGTTTGACGCACTTCAAACTTGCAGTTTATTAGAACAAAATTCAATGAGCTACCCATAGGCCTTTTGCCTATACACAGGGTTCAAGTTTTCTAATAAGTCATTAGCCTTCAGTTGATGGTAAACTGCGAAGCAGACTACTTGTGTTTACCACGTTTCGAGCAACTTTTTCAACAACATGCCAAAAGGACAGGACCATCCCAGTAGATCCAAAAAACGGAGATTCTGCGCTTCGGTACACGGCAGAAACGGATACGTCTTTCACTAGCACATCGGCTCTGAACTCTGCCCTTCTCAGACAGCAAAAGGACCAGATTGTCTAAACAACAGGCAAATTCAGAAATGCAGGAGTTTTTTGAGAAGGAGGAAGGCCTCTTGTACGATGCCAGCATAACATACTGAAGGCAAATTTGAAAATTTTGAAGATTCTAGTTCATATGAAGACGAAAACCTTCCTGAATAAAATGATTTTTAATGTTTTTTTGTTTCAGATGAAAAGAACTGCCGTTATCATGGCTGAGGTGAGGCGACAACCCTGTTTTTTGTGGAGTCATATCCCCGCCATTTTTAAATATTTTAATTTTATTTTTTATACAGTTATAAAATAAATATGAAACAATCTAATGTAAAAAGAAAAAAATAGTTGAAGTTTTTTTTCCATAAAAAAAGCCCCGAACTTTTCCTTTTTTCGCGCGCCGTTCATGGGAATAGGGGGTAAAAGCTTCCACCAAAAACATCACACCTCAATTTTATTGAGAATTCACTATAACCATTTTTGGTACATTTTGAGAATTTTTCCAACTAAAATGTTGCACTTTAAAATGTTTTGGCATGCATAGCATAAAAATTGTTGATTTTGTAAAACTATGTACACAGGCATATTAAACAGTTGAAAGTGCAGGCCTTTACTAGCACCAATGCAAGTATTGCCGAAGTGGACTTGGTATTGTACTTTTTTAACATAGCTCTTTGTCTTTTTGACATAGCCAAACAACCTTGAGTGTGCGCTAAGAACAAAAGCAAACAATGTAAATACATACATAAATAAAAATTATATATGTATTAGTACGAATATATGATACTAACTGCAAAGTAAAGCAACAAACTGTTGCTATTTTAATTTTACCACATCACAACTTCAGCCTGGCTTAATTCACTCTTTGCACCTTTTCCATTGAGACCAGTACGATGGCCAATAAAAAACATTAATTTTTGTTTTGTGAAGCTGTCTGTCGCGCAAGCTGACGAACTGAAAGCCAACTAGCACTAGATATGAATGACACTCATTTATGAGTGACAGCGACGGACCTTATTTGATTGCACTGAAAAACATTCTAAATATACACCTATGTATGAGTGCATGTATGTATGTATAAGTATACATGTGTTTGTGAATGTACTTATAAGAATTTATTTTTTTTAGTTTGCCCACAAACCCTGCCGGAAAGTCAATTGATTAATAGTCAAACAATTTTACAAACATTTTATTCAACACGAAATAACGCTAATAATTATAAAGCAGGATACCTTCAGGATTCGTCTTGCCGAAGACATTATTAGTTCAGAGCGCCTAGGTTCTTTCACGGTTAAAGTTTTAAAATTTTGGACCCAAAAGCGAATAGTTTATCAAAAATAGTAGGCATTAAATGTCTTCAAACATAAATTTTGCTCTCAGACTTTTATAATGCAATTTGAAGAGAGATTTTTTGTTCTACAAGCGGGCAAATTTTAGTGGGGATCTTTGAAGGCGAAACACTTGGATGGGCACTGGGCACTTGAGTGCGCCTGAAAGCATTAGCGAAGATCGATTTGTGTGCGTTTCCACGAAAGTCGGTTTTACATAACCGGAACGACCCGAATTTATATTCGGCCAAGAACTGTCACTTCAGCATTCCTGTATATGTTGGGGAGTGTTTATGCAGCTAACACAACAACAACAACAATCGATTTGTGGGTAATGCCTTTTTTTGACATAATTACTCTATCGCATAGTTTAACATAAAAATGAATTTGTTGCCACTTTTACAGTGTAATTAGTTATTTTTCAGTGATTAGTCTATCATTAATCTATTTATACTCTGCCGCCATTAGTCGTACTTTTAAACTAGTTCCAAACTAGTTCACTTTATAACTAGTTCAATTTTCGTTTTCAATTCGTTTTATTTTGTACTCGCTTACCATATAACCAAATTGTTTTCGAATTCGGCAAGTAGCACCATTGGGACTACTTTTGCACTAGTTCCAAACTAGTTCAGTTTATAACTAGTTCACTCACAGCCAAATTGTTCTCGAATTCGCCAAATGACACCATTGGTATTACTTTTGCACAAGTTCCAAACTAGTTCACCCATAGCCAAATTGTTGTCTAAGTCGGCAATTGACACCATTCGTATTACTTTTGCACTAGTTCCAAACTAGTTCACTTTATAACTAGATCACAAATATAACCAAATTGTTCTCGAACTCGCCAGTTAACACCATTGACATTACTTTTGCACTAGTTCCAAACTAGTTCACTTTATATTGTAACTAGTTCAATTTTCGTTTTCAATTGGTTTAATTTTGTACTAGCTTACCATATAACCAAATTTTTTTCGAATTCGGCAAGTGACACCATTGGTACTACTTTAGCACTACTTCCAAACTAGTTCATTTTATAACTAGTTCACTCACGTAACCAAATTGTTCTCTAACTCGGCAATTGACAAATTACTGTTATACTAGTTCCAGGCTAGTTCACTTTATAACTAGTTAATTCATGTAACCAAATTGTTCCCGAACTCGGCAATTTTCACCATTTGTATTAGTTTTTCACTAGTTCCAAACTAGTTCACTTTTCGTTTTCAATTTGTTTTATTCTGTACTATGTAGCTTATTCTCTAGTGCTTTTAAACTAGTTCTCAACTAGTGCTCTTTACATTTAGTTTACTCTTCGTATTTATTTTGTTTTATTATATAATTATTCTCTAATCCAGAACTGACTTCATTATCGTTACTTTTTAACTAGTTCCAAACTAGTTCATTTGGCAACTAGTTCACTCTTGTTTTTATTTTGTTTGACTTTATGCCACATAACTAAATTATACTCAAATTCACCGACTGAGCCCAAAAGACATTACTTCTGAACTAGTTCTAAACTAGTTCACTGTGAGAGTAAGCTTATTAAGTCTTCTAATTCTGTACATCAAGTGTTCCTGCAGGGAAACTAACTTCAGAATATGTATTTGGCGATGTTTATCGATATGTATATGCATGTAGTGGTACTGCGTGCATGAGCAGCATTTGCAAAAACTCTGTTTGCTATTCTTGTTGTTTGAACTGGGCGTATTAACTCACTGCTACATTAAGCTACCCAAACGAGTTTAATCCATTTGGGGTTTTTCGTAATTGAAAAATCATATGAGCTTTAATTCAGCTTTGATCTGTGCCTCGACATATACACACATAGAACTTAATTGTGCAACAATTTTGGTGCTAATTATAGCAATAACAAAATTTATATGCGAGTATGCAGACTCTGGGTGTTCGTGTAGATAAACTCGATTTTTTTGAATGTTTAACACAAACTTGTAATTTTAGCTACATCATTGGGTTTATATTTGTTTGTTTTGTTCCAAAGCAAATGTTACGAAATGAACTTCGTGGCAAGCAAAATTATGTTATTTAATTTTTTATTTACATCTTTGTGATTTCATATAAAAATGTAATTAATAAATATTTCTTAATTAACTCAAAGCGAACATTTTTTATACCTAAATTTACTGCATTTTGAATGTTGAGTTGGTATTTTGAGAATATGGAACTTCTGAATATTTTTCGGCGTTTGAGGTATACGAATATTTTGGAAAACATAAAATGATTATAATATAAAAATAAAGTAACCATTTAACAGCGATAAGTGATATCTCTTATTTCTATTTTCCTTCTTAATTATTTTTGCTAGCCATTGACTTCTGCTTCTTCGCGCGATAACCATTGATTACCGGAAATAAAATGGCATATTTCAGCATCGCCCAGCCAGCTGGACTTCAGCACACTTGCGAAATACAATTCGATGCAGCAGCAGTTTGCTTGCTTAAATTTTTTTTGTAATAATTTCAGTTTTCAATAGAACTTTGCTGTGGACTACAAGTATTACTTAACATATTTTCAAAGGCTTAGGTTAAATTTAGAAGATAAGCGGCACATCAGAGGCTAGAGAATACTTAACTATCATTCCATCGTTTTTTCTTGTCTTAACTGCCTATAGCTAAGCTATTTTTCAATTTTTTGGCTCATTCCTTTTGCATTTAATAACTTTTCGCTGTCACAAGAGCAAGTTTTGATAAATAAATCCGTTGTTGAAATATCAGATTAATTGCAAAGTATGCACCAGTATGCAGATATTTGCGCGGGTAGCTGTGCATTAGAAGCAGCTCAGTTTGCGCCGTTGCCAAGTGTCACCTCGCCACCCAAATGAGGTCGTCCGACTGCATTTGTGTTGTGTGCAGTGTTGCATTGATTGAATTGCTGCTGTAAAGTAGTTTTATTTTTCCTTTTTTTCCTTTGTGATGTGCACTTTTTTGTTGTTGTTGAATTTTTGATATTTCTACTTTACACTTGCTTTGAACAACTGCTGCACAAACACAGCTACGGCTTTTTTTTCAACTGCTACTATGTTGAAGTCTTGATATTATCTTGCATAAAGACATATTTACATGGTTACAAGTACTCATACTGGAGTAAGTGCATGTAAAGGGTGGAGCAGTAGTGGGTTTCTTTTGAGAAATGCTATGAAAAAAGAGGGTTCTATATATTTTTTTCTAATATTTTTTACTTTATTAATATAGATAACGTAAATTTTCGGATTATTTGATTATAGAAAGGATTACGTCGGCTGCGCCTACAGCCGCAAATTTTGAAGCACATTTTCAATGTTTTCCGTTACCTTTTTCAACAGTAAAGTAAAATTATGTTTAAGCGCTCGCTTGCCAACTTCTAATCGCATGCCCTCAAAAAATGTGTAACAGTGTGAGTTCGCCAGCTCTGTGGAGGCTAACTGACATCACAGACACGACTGATTACAGGAACAACGAATTTATTGTCAAAAGATCGATTTTTTTCAAGCTCTATGACTTTAATTTTGTTTAGCTTGGAGGAGTGGGTGCCGTATATACGAAGAAGGTTTTTAGGTGCTAACCAGGTTTTTCCATTGTCCACTATTTCGACCATTTGTGGAACAATATGAAGACGCACACCACTAATAGGAGGAGAAACTCTGCCGAAAACCTAGTGGAAGTAAAGGCGCCAATTATTAGGTGCGCAACTAAGTTCCCGCTGTTTGTCAATACATGCCGCCAGCAATGTGTGCTAGTCGATTCTAATATAACATAACCTAAACGTCATAAACCAAGCTTAGACATATGGTAAACAAACTGCTTCGACACATTAGTGATTTTGTTTTGGTATCATATACTTTTAGTTTTGTCAAAATATCTGATTTTGTGCCGAATAATCGTCATTTGCGGTAAGTGTTGATTTTCCTCTTTCATTGGAAAAAAACGGCGGCTGAAGCGCATCGAGAGCTACAAAAAGGCTATGGAGATGCTGCTTTAAGGGAAACTACGTGCCGAGATTGGTTCCGTCGGTGATTTAAATGTTGACGACCGTCCGCGAAGGAAGGCCAAAAACTTTCGAAGACGCTGAATTGAAGGCATTACTCAATGAGGATCCGTGTCAAACGCAAGAAGAGCTTGTTTCAGTATTAGGAGTTACCCACCAATACATTTCCAAGCAATGGCATGCTTTGGGAATGATTCAGAAACAGGGGACTTGGGTTCCTTATGAGTTAAAACCATGGGATGTTGAACGTCGTTTTTTCGCCTGTAAACAACTGCTCCAGCGGCGAAAAAGGAAGGGTTTTCTTTATCGCATCATGACGGATGATGAAAAATGGATTCATTAAAGCAATCCAAAGAAAAGAAAGTCAAGGGTAAAGTTATATTTTCATAAAAAAACAGGGATAACTTAGTTGCGCACCTGATATTTTTTTTTTATAGCTTCTAACTTTTTTTCCGGCTTGTTAACAAGAACTAGAGCATTTTTATTGACGGGCGCGGGCTGTGCGCCACTAACTAGCATTTCTTCAGTTCATTTAGCTATGAAGTTCGGGAAACTTCTGAAAAGATTATAGTTCTTTTGCTTCTTAAACCATTTGAGAAGTGCAAACACCTGCTAGGGGAATAAAATATTGATCAAAAAGCAAAACTTGTTGCATACTTATGGGCGAGGAAGAAAATTTTACGCTGCTTAAGCAAATTCCAACCCACAGAAGGTTGGTAATAATGGAGTTTCTAACTAAAATAGCGCTTCCATCAGTATTTTCGTAAAAATTGAACGTAAAATGTAGGTCACTGTGGACGAATTCGCGGCGACACAATGAGATGCGATGTTTCTGCTTCCTAGATATGGCAATTTTGTTTGTTAATACAGTCACTGTTTTCGAAATGCGCCACGGTATATATTTCCTTTGCTCCCAGTGCATTTCTCCCAAGAAAAACTTGCTCATAAAAGATATCTGACGTTCGGAGTCGGCTTAAAACTTTAGGTTCCTCCACTTGTGGAAAAACATTAAGACGCACAAAATAGGAAGAGCAGCTCGGCTTAACCATCAGAAAAAGTGCAAGCACCAATTTTATATATGTACATAAATACTTTAGCTCAATAAATTCATGGCTTGGGTCAACATGGAAAATATTTTTAATGCGACTTTTCATAATTTTGAAGTATTTTTCTAACGAAAAGTGATCTGCTTCTTGCTGCGAATATTTGATTTTAAGCTGTGATATATTTGAGCGCAAAATAGCTGTTAGTGTCAAAATAATTGTAGTCTCTGATTTAAAATAAATTTCAGCTGCTGCCCCACCCTTTATAAACAGGCACATATGCCTCTTTATGCTTATCTCTGTGTATTGTGCTTTGTTTTCTGGCAATGCAATTTGAATTTTTACCTCCTCTTGCCTTCTTCGTCTTTTCCTATAGTTTTCTTTTAATCTAATTTTTGCTCAGCTGCTCGCATGCAAGGATGACGAAATTTGGCTTGCATTTTTTTTATTTAGACTTTATTTTGTTTTTATTTTTATTTATATATTTTTTCCATGCATTTTCTGATTCAACATTTTCTTGGTTTGTAGAGCTTGGCGTGGCTTAAAGCTGTCAACGAAACAAAAACAAAAATATATAATAAAAGTGCCGCAATGGTGGCATTTGTTGCAAGATACGGCATCGTTTGAATTAACTACCTGCCATGCATACAGCTGTACAAAGAGCACAAAAACAAAATTTGAAACTACCTTTTGTAGTAAAGTATTATAATAAATATGTTACATTTTTTTATATGCATACCGACATACGCACACCTGAGTTCAAAATAATAGAGGCGCGCCGAATTACCAAGTTTTAGCTAGGTGATTTTTTTAGGATTTAAGTTTTTATTTGTAGAAAATTTCTAGAAAAATTCTTAGTACGCAGTTTTATAGCCAATTCAATGTTGGCATAACAAAGTGCAAGTTTGAAGTCGCTCAAAAATTGCGTTGATTTTTGACAGGTTTTTTGGCATGCGATGTTCGAAAGTATTTTTTATGGAAGAAACCATTTCAGCGCAAAAAAATCGTCAAAAATCAATACAAATTTTAAGCATTTGCACTTTGTTATGTGAATATTGAATGGGCTATAAAACTGCATACACAGAATTTTTTTAGAAATTCTGAATAAACAGTTGGACATTTTGATGTATTTTTTTTTAGTTTAAAATTTTTGTGCATTTCGTAACAATTTTAATGCATTTCGAGTTACATGATTTTTGTGGCAGAATACGCTATATTTTTACAAAACCTAAACAAAAAATGCGTATAAAACCAAAAACAAAAAAAAAATCGTTAAAACTTTTTATTGTAATTCGTCGCGCTCCTATTAATTTGCGCAGAGGTGTAGATATGTTTGTGACTTGAATATATTTCATGTATAGTCAAAACGCATACAACTTTTTTTGTTTAATTAAATCGGAAAATATCTCATATTTTTTATTCATTATTCATCAGTCATTCAAGACTTTATTAAAATTATTGCAAGTAATGCAATTGCAATCAAAATGACGAAAATGTTTTTTCAGCCAAAGTTCAAGCCCATGTGTTGACTCATTTCGTGAAAAAATTCAAAGCATTAAAATGAGTTTGCCCATACAGGTTTTTTGGTTGTGTCCTTGAGTGCACTTATACCCAGATAAGTACATACAAAAATACATACATTTTGACGAGTTCCATGAGATGCGCGCTCAGTTGCTGGAATTGACCTGCATAGCTATTTTCCGCTTTGAGATGAGTCATTACAAAATCTGGATAATTATATGTGGTTTAAATAAAAGTCATTAGCCAACGTGGAAATAAATTAGAATAAAAAAATGTATTAGCGTGCATAGTAAAAAATCTTTTGCATTTTTTAGAAGCGCATAATTAAAAATTAATTTTAACTATTGCAGTTATGGGAGTTAGGAGGAGTTGACGAAGTGCATACACACGAAGACTTTTTAATCCAGAGCGCTGTTTTCTTACATTTTTTTATTCAGTGTTGTAAGGTTGAAGAATATTAAATTGAAACGCAATCCTCCTGTTGTGGCTGTTATAGGGTTAAACCATTGACTACCCCCTGAATTGGCTTAGGCTAAGTAAAAATACAATACCTTAATACCTCTTTAGAAATCGCTGAAGCAAATGCGGTGAGTCCCTACTAAGAATAGGGCTGCATACCAGCAACTTTAAGCTTAACTGGTTTCTTACTCGACTTATTTCAGTTAAGGAAACTTATTTCGGCAATCAATGAACTATCGTAAGCTGTTTTCCAGAGACTGACTAAGTGGACTTGGGCTTAGTCGCTGCTACACCGAACTGTTCACTAGATTATACTGAATTCCATTATTCTTTTTCTTCTTCTTGTTTGGAGCGATAACCGCTGAAGCGATTTTGGCCGAGTTTAGCAAAGCGCGCCGTTTCTTTCTCGTGCTAATCGGCGTCAGTTGGAAACACCAAGTGAAGCCAAGTCTTTCTTCACCTGATCTTTCCAACGCATAGGAGGTCTTCCTCTTCCCCTGCTACCACCAGCTTGTACCGAATGCATCGAATACTTTAAGAGTCGGAGAGTTTGTGACTTAGCCAACGAAGCCGCTGGTTCTTTATGCGCTGCGCTATGTCTACGTCGTCGTAAAACTCATGCAGCTCATTTTTCCATTGCCTATGATACTAGGCGGCCGCCGTAGCCGAATGGGTTGGTGCGTGATTACCATTCGGAATTCACAGAGAGGTCGTTGGTTCGAATCTCGGTGAAAGCAAAATTAATAAAAACATTTTTCTAATAGCGGTCGCCCCTCGGCAGGCAATGGCAAACCTCCGAGTGTATTTCTGCCATGAAAAAGCTCCTCACAAAAATATCTGCCGTTCGGAGTCGGCTTGAAACTGTAGGTCCCTCCATTTGTGGAACAACATCAAGACGCACACCACAAAAAGGAGGAGGAGCTCGGCCAAACACCCAAAAAGGGTGTACGCGCCAATTATATATATATATATATGATACTCGCCGTCACCAACGTGCAAAAGTCTAAAGATCCAGAATCTTTTTCTCCAACACTCCAAGTGACGCCTTATCGGATGTTGTCATCGTCCAAGCTTCTGCGCCCTACGTTAGCACGGGCCTGATGAGAGCCTTATAAGCGTCGAGAGAGAACTTTACTACTCAATTGCCTACTTAGTCTAAAATAGCACTTGTTGGCAAGAGATATTCTCCGTATGATTTAAAGGCTGACATTAATATCGATGTTAATGCTGGTTCCTAAATAAACGACGTCTCTTACAACCTTTTACAACCATAATTAGCCAGGGAAAATGAAGGAAATTTGTATTTTTAACGGCTCTAAGGCTTCCCTGTCGCCTACTTAACTACTTACGTCGTGAACGGGTTAAATATTGAAAAAATTATTTTACTGAAAACTGTCGTATGGGACTCCGAAAAGAAGTCTATGTTCTATGGAGTACCTTTGTCTTTGCAAAGGAACTCCAAAAGTCTGCCCTACACTGGGATGTAGATGGCGTAAACACCAGAATGCATGGGCTCTGGGACTTGTTGCCGCAAAGCCAAGCTGCCTGTGCAGATGTGTACACAGTAAAAATTTTAGTTTAATATTAATACCAATTTGGTGTTTATATAATATATAACAATTCCAGAAAGTATAAGATTAAAACCATTCCGGTTTCAGAAGAGAGAGAGAGAGAGAAGTTAATTAAAATATTCTCTTTAAAAAACCAAGAATGAGACTAAATTATATACTTTTAAGGGTTTAAAAATAAAGCTAAAATGGTTTTGACTTTATACGGGAATTGAAATAAATTTAATAATAATTAGAATTAAAGTTAATCCAAAATTGAATTGAATGTAGAACTTTCTTGGAATTGAAAGTAAACCCTTGAATAATATTTTAATTCCAAAAAGGAATTGAATCCAAACCAAAATTGTAGTAGATTTAGAACATTGTTGACGAATCCTCAAAACAAAAAACAAAATAAATTTTTTAAATAAAAATTTACGCTTTATTTAAAATGACATAAATTTATATACATAAGTGAAATAATAATACATATTTAAATTTTATTCTATATAGTACACTTCAAATGGTTTTACATGTTTAAGGCTATTAAATTTAATTAGTTCTGAAAGATCTGTTGAAATAATTTCATAACACTGCAAAATGGAATTAAATTCCTTAGTGACAAAGATTTCTAAACTTAAGTAAATTTCGTTATCGACAACATATATATAAGTTACATCAAACTGTATATTAAATACGTAAAATGCTTTAAAATACAAGTCAAAAACTTGCCTAAATTCATAATGCTCGGGAACTGCTATCTTCTTACCATCAATTGTTATAAAATATTGGGAAATTGTGGCTTTGTCTTGTCTAACTGCAACGATTGTGGGCTGACCAGACGTTATTTTATATTCTTCTAAGCTGTAAAAACAAATTTTTTTATTTATGCCCATTAAGAACAAAAAATTTATAGTAAATTACGTTTTCAAAAATAAAACTGTCGACAGATTTTTGGAATTTTGCTTTTTTTTGTTCGCGTCCACTGGCAGTGGATGGCAACAACTTTGAGAAAATCAAATAAGGTATTACTTCAGACGTCCATTCTGTACAGTTTCCCAAATTAGAACTGCCACTCGCAGCAATAAAAATTTGTTCCACACTGCTTTCATATTTCCAAAACATTCCAGCAGTTGCGAAAAATTTTTGTCTCGATTTTAACGTTTCTCGCAATTTCTGCTGCACCAGATTCAGTTCGTCTTTAACTATGCAGTTTTGAAAAAAACGAAGATCTTCTTCAGAAATTTCCTCGCTATCATCGCTTTCCTTCCGCGTGGTATTTCACTTTTAAAAACATGCTTCTAGAATAGTGGAAAAAATGACACTGAGAGTGAGTGAGTGACAGAGAGTGAGAAAATTTTTTAATACTTTTTTGGTTTTACTTTTAAACCAATAAATTTTAAATTGAATATAATTGAAACTTAAACTGAAACCAAAATAGCTTGAAACATTAAAGAGAGCATTTTAATGTTTTTTTGGTCTTACGTTAAATCTAATAGGTATTAAATTTCAAAAACGCAACGCTCAGCACCAATTAAAGTTTTGTTTTAAACCCATTTTGGATTTAAAATAATTGCAAGAATATTTCATCGTCTTAAAATAAAACTTTTTAAAATTAAAAATCAAATTTAATTCCAAAATTGTATAAATTCAATAGGAACTGGTATTAAATATAAACCATCATTTTTTACTGTGTAGCTTTCCAAGCGTCTTTCAAGCGAAAGTGTTTGTTATTTGCCTATGAGCAGAGATCAGTTTCGGAAGAATCCTCTGCAATTAGCGCATTGCTATCTGAGCGATAGTCAAGCTGCACTTGAAGCCTTGCTATTCCTTGTGGTTGAGTCCACTTGAGTCGTCGAGTGCTTAGTTGAGCTAGCAAACTATCGATATACATTTTTTAACGAGGTACCACTTTTTAAGGAAATATTTGTGTACTGGTGTGATAATCGAAGAAACCTGGTAGGGCAAGTCTGCCAAATAACCACTACAGCATAAAAATGATGCTGAGTCTCGTTTCTTCGATCTTAATTTCCTTGATATGAACTTCCAAAAGGTGGAAAGAGGTTACATAGGGGTACATTGATTTTTGAATTTTTAGCAATGTACCATCAAATCGCAAGATATTGAGAGATTCACTTAGCTGGGAAGCACTGGCCATTCGTCCTCCTTATTCGACTTACACAGGTATTCTTAAATGGCCTGCGAGTTCAAGAAAAATCCGGGCTTGCAGGTTCACTACTGGTACAACGCAATTAGAGAAGTGCAATGCGCTATTCGCTTTATAAATTATTTTCAAATACCTGCTTTTAATCTTACCTAAGTTAATTAAATTTTGCCTCTAGACCACCCTTAAATTTTATTAAAATAAAATAGTACGTCAACTCAGCCAATAATTGACTGCAAAAAATATCGAACGCCAGCACCAATAAAATGAAAAGATCCCGTTTTCACGACAGTCGGTTCTACGACCGAACCGAAATTACCCGAATTTATATCCGGCCAAGGACTGTCACTCCAGCAGTACTCCCCGTATGTATATTAAGTATGGGGAATGTTTATGCTGCTACAACAACAACATCTAAGCAGTCCAGAAAGCATGAGAAGTCTCTGCCTGTGAGGACCAACTGCTATGAACCCATTTAGTTCATTTGTGACTCTCAACATGTCAAGTAATCTAGCTTGCACACACACATTTGCATTTGCAGCTGACAATGACATGCTCCTCGGGCAATTGTCGCCACTCTACGACGATTGATTTGTTAAACATTCGGTTGCAATTAGCCAGTAGCCAGCAAGCAGCCAGTAGCTATAGCTTCCAGTTAGCGATACCATAATTACAACTTTACAGCTTGGTAATCAAGCTGAATAGGTACAAGGGAATGTACTAATAATAAATCGATTTAAATCGATACAACAACAAAATTCTTTGGCTATTAGAAGCCAATAAAAACAAAAAGAAATTCTTTAGTCAATGGTTTACTATTAAAAAAAAACATCGAAAGTTAACGTTAAAGAGTCTGAAATTCGCTCAGATTGAGCAGTGTTTGAAGGTTGCAGCGGTAATTATGAACTAACTAATGCGTTCGCATGTGTCTTAGACGAAATGTATAATAAAAAAATCAGTGATTTCGATTAGATGTAGAAATATTTCAGGTAATAAGATTCATAGAAATGCGCTTGTATGGGTAAATGCACAGTAGGTGGTATAGAAAAATGCCACTAAACATAAATAATGAGAAACTATGAACGGATTGCCTGATGCATTCAGCTTCTATGAAGTACAGGCATCAATTAACAATGCACAAACACACTCACATGCGCTTAGACTTCTATTAATTAAGTGGTGTTACAAAAACACTAATCTGAAAAAAAAAACAAAAATCGGTTAAGCGTTTATCTACATATATCAATGCGGCAACGGCTTATGTAGATAAAATATATGCAAGAGGCTTACTTTGACTCATACACGCATATACACATATGTACATATGCATTGATGGATTGTACTTCACACGCATAGCTGTAGCTTTGGCATGGCTGTTATTAAATTTATTGGGCGTGTTGGACTTGATCTGACCATGAAATACTTATACCATTTAAAACATTCAAAAATATTTTTTGTTTTTGCTAAAGTATGTTAAAAATCTATTAAGTCCATTGAGTTTATGAACAGTCGCACACAAAACTGAATTTGTATATATCTAATCGTTCCCTAAACGATTAATAATTAATTTAAAAACTTTCAATAATAATAATAATAGACTGACGCATACAGCCTTGAGCGGTGTTTAGGCCCAGCTACTACTTGAATTTGTGGCGTGTGACTTGGTGCTGTGCCACAAATGGAGGGCTCTACCAGTTCAGATTGCCTCCGAGTAAAGTTATGGTTTGAGAAATTTTTGTATGAGGAATTTCTTCATGGCCTAATTGCAAACGGAAATTAGTCAATTGCTTGCCGGGGAGCGGCTGCTATTAGAAAAAAAGTTATGAAGACTGAAGCATTAACCGACAGTTGTCATGTCACGCAAAAGTCTATTGAATAAGTAAAAAAAATGAGTTTATAAAATCCTAAAACGGCAAGATCGGCATATAGGGGAATATATAGTGCCTCAATGAGATGTGAAGTTTTCGAGACTTTATGAGTATTCTATTTCTTGCAAAAAGGAAATGATCTCGTAATGTGAAAATGTTGCACAATGCAATGAAAAAGAAAATTGTTCAAGAATGTGAGAATAAGCTGAAATATGTTGCAAGACAGAATATGCTTGTACTTATATGGGTTCCAGGGCACTCCAGTGTTCAAGGGAATGAAATTGCCGAGGAATTTTCCAACAGTGGGGCAGCGGTTACCCCACTGAGACCAGAGCCAATAATCGGAATCAGTTCTGCAGGAATCATGAGTGGCGATTTTGTATGCAATTTACATAAATAGCGATGGCCAGGTCTAGAACGCTTCGGAACAGCAAAGTGACAGAAAACTATCGAACTTTCTTCCAAAACTTGGAAGAAAAGACGCTCGGTTTGGATGGTCAGTACGGATCGTCGGATTACAGGACGCAACCCATTGGGTCAACATATGATCAGCATTGGAATCATTGAGGACCCTATTTGCCTGTCTTGTTTAGAGGAGCTGGAGAGCACTGAGCATTTTCTGTGTGAGTGTCCCGCATTTGCTAGAGCAAGGCTACGAATTTTGGATTCAGATGCTATGAGAAATAGTAAAATGCGTTCTCTCGAAATGGCGAATATTACTTAAAAAATAGTTAATTAAAGCTTGACAATATGGGTATAAAATTAATGGTATTTTATTCAACTTAAATCTCAAAACCCTTTTGATAAGAGTTGCCAACATTTTCGAAGTTATTAAAAATTAAAAAAACATGAAAATCTGAATATATAGGTCTTAAGCTTGGGGTGTTTGATTCAGCTTTAATATCGAAATAATTTTAGACAGAGTTGCCAACTATTTTTACAATATGTAAAAATTAAAGTTTGACGCATTTCATATACATTTAATTTTGAAATCCTTTTGAAGAGAGTTGCCAACTATTTTTAAATTATCATACAATTAATGAATTGAAGTTTGACAATATAGGCATCAATCTTATGACATTTTATACACATTTAATCGCGTTCTTTTGAATAGAGTTGCCAACTATTTTTAAATTATTTACAAATTATCTGATTAAGCGCAGTTTTAGTTTTAGTTTGACAATATAGGCATTAAATTTAGCGCATTTTATACAACTTTAATTTCAAAGTCCATCTAAATAGAGTTGCCAACTATTTTTAAATAATTAAAGATAAGAGAAAAATAAGAAAAAATATGAAAATATAACTATTAAGCTTATGGTGCTTGATAAAACTTTAATCCCGAAATACTTTTGAACAGAGTTGCCAACTATTTTAATTTATTGAAAAACTAGTTAATTTCAGATTGACAATATAGGTATTAATCTTATGGCATTTTATAGACATTTAAGCGCGAAATACTTTTGAATAGAGTTGCCAGCTATTTTTACACTATGCACAAATTATTCAATTAAAGCTCAGTTTGTGTTTTATTTTGGCAAAATAGGCATTGAACTTATCGCAATTAATACAGCTTTAACCTTCAGTCCACCTAACCTAAAGTCCATTTAAATAGAGTTGCCAACTATTTCTAAATTATTAAAAACAAAAACAAAATGAAAATATGTGTATTAAGCTTATGGCGCTTCATACAACTTTAATCCTGAAATACTTTCAGATAGATTTGGCAACTATTTTTAAATTATTTAAGAATAAATGAATTCAAGATCGCCAATATAGGTATTAATCTTATAGCATTTTATAGAAATTATATCGCCAAATTATTTTGAATAGAGCTGCCAACTATTTTTAAACTATTGTATTTACAAGTTAATCAATTAAAGCTCAGTTTTAGTTTTACCTTGACGATATATTACACTTTTTGAAGTTACCGCATTTGATTTACGTTTAATCTCAATGTCTTTTGAATAGAATTGCCAACTATTTCGAAATTATATGAAAATAATTTAAAAGAATTATGAAAATATGGGTATTTAGCTTATGGTGTTTGATACAATTTTAATATCAAAAAACTTTTGAGTACAGTTGCCAATTACTTTTAATCTATTCAGCCAAAGTCTTTTGAGTAGTGTTGCCAACTTTTCTAAATTATTAAAAATTAGAAAAGGACATGAAAAGATGGGTACTAAAGTTATGATAGAAATTTAGTAACGAAATACCTTTGAATAGAGTTGATATTTACTTTTACCCACGGCGGTCGCCCGTCGGCAGGCAATGGCAAACCTCCGAGTGTATTTCTGCTATGAAAAAGCTCCTCATAAAAAATATCTGCCGTTCGGAATCGGCTTGAAACTGTAGGCCCCTCCATTTGCGGAACAACATCAAGACGCACACCACAAATAGGAGGAGCTCGGCCAAACACACAAAAAAGGGGTGTACGCGCCAATTATATATATATATTTAGAAATTAGCTAAAATGACCCAATATGGGTGTCGAATGAAATGAACTTCATAGAGCTTGAATGCATAAATATTTTTTAAAGGATTGCCAACTAATTATTAATAAGAAATCGCTTAAATTGCTTATAAAATCATTAATTTTTGTTTAATATCATGTATTAGTATTTATAGGAAACGAATGAAGGAATGAACTTAAAATAAAATATCCCAATATGTGCATTAAAGAAACGGTATTTGATGGAACTTTAATCTCGAAATGCTTTGTCACGTATTTTTAAGTTGCTTAAATATTAAATTAAATACCACTACATCAGTGTAAACTGAGTGCTAGTTTATATAACTTTAATCCACAAAAATATTTCAACAGGGTTACCATATAATTTTTTATAAAAAATCGTTTTTTATTAATGCTTGCTTATTATATTAATGTTTATGGGTATTAACAGAAAGAGCTCTTCAAAAAGAATATAATTTTAAGTTTCCTGAACCTTGTTTTTTTACAAAAATGTAGAGAAGTGAATAAATCTTTTCACATCTTATGAATTTAAAAGAGCTGTTATTGCAAATAGGATAATTTCAATTTTACTTAAATATTTTAAAATTAGCAGATTTACTCCAAATTATGAATGTATGAATGGGCACAACTTTTACTGTTTTGCTCTAGAAAATGGCATCCTCACAAGTTGCTGGCAACGCCAAAATTTTTTATAAATTTTGACTAGGAGCTTTACGAACTGTCTCGATAAGAGATATAAATTCTTTCAATTTCTACGACTTCGGGATGTTCGGGATCTCGTTGCTACGATTCCGGGATTCCGGAATTTAGGTATTCATTATATTACAGTAACTTAACTCAGAGGCTTAGAAGCAACTTTTTCTATTAGGAACTACCGAATTATAGTCACGCAGCAACCAATTGGTCTGCGACGGCCACCAAATATATATCGATTTTTTTGTGCGGCAATAAAAATTGTCAATACTGTCACACTTTGTTATGCTGAAACAAATTCAATAATTCGTTGCTACAAATTATCAAAATGCTAATTGTTTTCCAATAGACCTCATTTTGGCTTATATTTGCTAAAATAAGCAAATGATGCATCTTTCCTTTCTCTTCATTACGGCTTATTTGTACACATAGATTTCCATGTTATGTGGCATAGAAAACCAATAATAAACTATAACAATTATTGCGCTACTGGCTCAGTGTCCACTTTTCCTTTCGTTCGATTAGCCGCTTGTATGGATTTATAGGCTGACAGGAAGCGAAAGTGGCAGTGGTGTGTTGCACGAACTTGGACATAAAAAATATGCCACTTGTACACACACACACACACGCTCTCGCATACTTAGATAATTTTTAACGGAGCTAGTGAAATGAATGATACGAAATGAGCAGCGTTGCAGCAGTAGCGCATCAGTTTGGTTGCGCAATGATGCGCGCGCTTTTGCTTTTGCTTTTGTATGGTAATAACAATTTTGCAACAATCTCTGCGCCCCACTATGTGTGCTTGTACGAGATGAGCAAGTACTCGTGTGTGTATGTATGCAAGTAGTTGGCGCTGCACCCCTAATTGGCTGACTTGCACCAAACACGCAAAGATTAATAAAACTGTCCATCAGCTGTTGAGTAGTTTGGGAGAGGCGGCGAGCGGTGTTGATGCTAGTTAGTCGCAAAAAATTCTCAGCACAACAGGAAATTAATTAGGCCTCAAAGTAAACACTTAACTTGTTTTGTTATGTATAATCCGACTGAAAATAGGCAAAACAGTGGCACAGCGCACCCGTCTATACATACTTACATATTTCTATTTACTATACAAATGTGTTTTTATGCGGTGGTACGGGCACTCGTCTTGCCGGGCGTATGAGTTACTTTTATGGTTATATCGTACACTTCCGCTTCTTCATTTCGCCGTTCAAGTGGGCAAAATCGAGTGTTTTGATTTCCACGCTTCACTTTAAATACTTCAAAATTTTTTTGTCTATATTACATAGGTGCTTTGTTTTTATTTTAATTTTTAGCCGTGTTTAGCTACAACTTCAACTTGATTGTAGAAGTGCTGTCGTCGCACTCGCGGGTTCATCGCTTCGTTTTTGCTTTGACTTAAAGCTTTGTGTCTGTCACGTGTGTGTGCTCAGTTGTTGCGAGCAACAAACTGCTTGCGGCTTGCTGATCATTGTTTCCTGCCCATTGATGGCTAATGATTGAGACTGTGGCTGGAGGCCTGTGTTGACGCCTCTGAAATGAGGAGTGAGTGTTGTTGGGGAAATTGATCACAGTCGCCTTGATGTTTTTTTTTTTTTTATTTATTCACGCTTACTAAGTTGGTGGTTTAGGTCTCTCGCCTTTGGTTAAATTGCCTTCGTGTCTCATGACATTCAAATTAAATGTAATTTCTTTTAGATATTCTACTTTTGTATAGTTTTCGCTAAAAAAAATAGCCCACCAATGACCTGACCAGCGAATGACTTACAGCTTGGTCTGTTGTGTGGATTTTGCTAATTATAAATATTAACTTTTTCTGCACAGAAGTGTGCAACAAATTAAATAGAAGCGTGTGTCCATAATTTTAAAATAAATGCTTTCCCTTAAGTTCATAAAGTTACGCGTTGGTTAGGAAAATCAAAACATCAGGTATTGAATTTTTAGCATTTCGTTTGTATTTCTGACTGATCTCAAAAAGGCTGAATCGATATCAAGCACGTCAAAGACTTTCAAATATGATATGATACAGTATTATAAAATCATTTGGTTATGAAATGTACTAAATTTAACCTTGAATTATGCGGTCTTGACAAAGGTGTGTGCAGTTGAAGAGAAAGTGCAACAAATTGTAATAGAAAATAATTGGAAACAAATGGATTCTAATTGCCAACTTGACGTTTTTGTTCCAATCTTAATGAATATAAGCAAAGGGGTTTCTAAAACAAGAGAACCCATTAGGATCAGACATTTCAGCCTTAAAATTTAAAAGATTTTTCCGGTTGATACATAATTTTACTTTTAAAATAAGAAAATGAAGAGTACATTCGTATATTTTGAGATCGTTCTAGACAGTCATGGTTTAGGCTCAAATAGTACAATAATAAAATAAAAACAAAAAAATTGAAATTTAAGTAAAAAAAGAACAAGTAAATAAAATAAAGTGAATAAATAAATTCAGTTAAAATCAACTAATTAAAAAAATTAAACGTGATATTTATAAAAACTATATACAATAACAAAAAAACAATAAAAAAACTAAACAAAAAAATAAAGAAAGAAATTAAATGAAAAAGAAAAATTGAATTAAATTAATTTAAAAAAAAATTAACTAAACTATTAAATAAAATAAACATAAAAGTATATAATAAAAAATTTAAAAAAATATGAGAAAAACTAAATTGAAATATAAAAAAGAATTAAATAAAACAACTATAACAAAAAAAACAGAAACAAAACCAAATATAAATAAAAAGAGAATAAAAGAGGAAGATCGAAAAAATCAAAAAATAAATGAAATGCAATGAAATTCACTTAGTAAAAAAAATAAAACATAATAACATATAATAAAAAATAAAAAAATTTAAAAAATATTAAAAAAAAAACTAAAATGAAGGGGGGAAAATTTAACGAAAAAAAAATTAATAAAATAAAATGCAGGGGGAGAAAATTTAACGAAAAAAAATTCTAAAATTCAATACAATAAAATAAAATTATTGTAATTAAAAATAAAAATAAAACAAAAATTAAATTAATTAAAAGAGGAAATAAAAAATTTAATCAATTGGAAGAGAAAATAAAACAAACAAAAAATGTAATAAAAATTATAATGAAACTTAAAGAAAAATAAAAAAGGAAAATTTTAGTAAAAAAGTAAAGTGAAAAAAATAAAACAAAACTAAATAAACTAAAATAAAATAATTACAAAAGAAAGAATTAAAAATATTAAATTTAAATGAAATAATAAACAATTTAATTGAAATGAAAATAATAAAAAAAAAAATTAAATAAATAGTGCATAAAACAGTAAGATCAAAAAAGGCAAAAAACAAATAAAATGCAATTGAATTCAACTAAGTAGAAACACACAAAAAAACATAAAAATATATATACTAAAAAACTTTTCAAACAAAATAGTTTAGAAAATAAAAATAAAATGAAGGGGGTGTAAATTTAACGAAAAAAATTATAAAAATTCGATGCAATAAAATAAAATAAATTAAAAAAAAAAATAAAACAAGAATTAAATTAATTGAATGAGAAAATAAAACAAAAATAAAAAAATGAAACTTAAATAAAAATAAAAAAATAAAAAAAATTTAATTTAATTAAGTTAAGTGAAAAAAAATAAAACAAAACTAAATAAACTAAAATAAAATAATTGGAAAAGAATATAATAAGAAAGTAAAAAAATATAAGAAAAATTTAATTGAATATATTAAAAAAGAAAATTCAATATAAAATATAACAAAAACAAGTAAAAAATAAAATCCAAAAATATATTAATAAAAATGAAAAATACAACAGAGTGAAATACAATAAAATGTAATTAATTAAGTGGAAAAATAGAAAAAAAAATAAAACATAATAAAATACAGTAAGAAAAATTTAATTAAATTAAGTAGAATAAGAAAAGTATAAAATAGCAAAGAAATAAAATAAATAGAATATATTAAAAAAAATTTAATTTAAAAGAATTAAATTAAGTCTAACAAAAAAATCAAAAACAAATGCAAAAGTAAAAGCGAAAAATAGATAAATAAAAATGAAAAAATTCAACCCAAGAAACAAAATAAAATAATATAAAATAAAATGTAATTAAGTGAATAAAATAGAAGAAAGTGTGTGTAGCGTAGCACACATAACAGAAGTGAAACTTTAAAGGCAGACAAAGAAAGAGGGAGAGACCCGAGAAAGAATGAGAGTGAGAGAGAGAGAGAGAGAGACAGAGAAAGAATATATATCTAAATAAATTCACAACCCTTGCAGAGAATACAAATAGACAAAATTTACAAATAAATTCTCCTTCATCGCTCGACATATTGACAACTCGTACTTTTACGATAGATAGTTGCATTGTGTGCGGACAAGCCACTAACGATACGACCCGTATGCGGAGGCCCTAACTGCGTTAATATAAAACAAAAGGTAATTAATTCTTCAAATTGAATCTGCCTTGTGAATACCTTGCAGCACGTTGAAATAAAATTTGCTTCGACATAAGTGTCTTGCTTTTACCTAATAGCACTGCTTACTTACTATTCACAATAGAGCAAGCGCATCCAACTTCGCGCTAACCATCAATCGGCTTTTTTTTACAGACGTACACGGGGAGAAATTTGTATTTTTTTCGTAATATTTCAAGGTAAATTAGTTAAAAAATTCTTAATTTACCAATTATCGAGGAAAAAAAGGAAATACGGCACGCAACGACTATGTATCTGAGCTTGGAAGAAATAATTAAAACCAAAAAGATTGCTCGACCATCAGTAGTTAAGAAATTGCAAATATGTCGAAATATATTTCCCAGTGTTCGAGTCTGAGCAATCTGAAATCTTTTGGTTAACGCTTTTCATTCATTGTAGTAACAATTCGGAAAACCCACGTAAAGGATTACCATTGCGAAAAACCTTAAATAAGTCGATATTTAAACAGAGCGTTGTGACTGATGTCCGTAATAAAATAATACAAAATATAAACTGTGAAATATCAGACGGTCAACAGCAAATTATCAACCGAAACTGGATGGATTTATGATGGTAAATTACTATAAAATATATAAGGTATATAGCTCTTTCTCTCTTCTCTTCCTCTACGTTATATCTTTTTTCTCTCTCGCGGAACGAAAATGTCCAAAACGTTGCATGGACTTGAAATTTTACACTCTATTCTCACGCATCGATGGACGCGTCTAAGAAGTTTCACTTCAAAAAAGTAAAACATAATAAAATGCAATAACAACAAACAAATTAAATTAAATTAAGGGAAAAATATACAATAGCAATGAAATAAAGTAGAATGAAATAAATAAATAAAAGTCTGCATATGAAAAAAAATTAATAAATAAACAAAATTCCACACGTAGGAAATTGAGCACTTGAAGATAGGAATACAAAAATATTTCCGTACTTTCTTCCCATAAAAATAAATTGAAGCGATAAATGTCTACAAGAAAAATTAGCTACCTAACAGAAAAAATTCTTAACTGTATGCAATATTTACTAAAAAAAAGCAAAATATGTCAGTTGTAATCAGCGCTATTCTGCTTGATGATTCAATTCTAGTTTAGTTTAATTTAGTAGCTCATTATTAGGGTGCTGAATTATACACTTTTCTATGTCTTCGCATGAATATTTGGTGCCATCAAACGAATGTCGAGTTTTATTCGCAACTCAAAAAAGTGCAATTTTGAAACAATCAACTCAAAAAAAAATTTTTATACGGGCAGTATAACAGGCTTTAAACCGGTTTACAAAAGCAGTGTCGCTCACCCTAATTATGGCACATTTGCCAATGCTTGCCCGTAAAAGTGGCAGGTGAATCAGGGCTGTTACGCACGCGTGTGTGAGATAGTTAATTTCAATTGCTTTGTTTGCCGCAATTTTTTCACATTTTTACTCGCCACTTTTTACGGTAAGTCATTAAAAATTATTAACATTATTATTTAGTCAAAACATTACATAACAATTACTAGATTTAAGCACAACAATGCAAGAGGGAATAGTGGAGAAAGCAGAGAGGAGAAAAGAGGGAGAGAGAGAGAGAGCGAAATTTGAAATTAGTGGCGCAAAGCATGCGAAGGTGTTGGTGCAAAAGTAGTAGTTAATAAAAATTGAAGTAAAATTTGTAAATAAAAAGTTGGCAGCGAAGCAAATGGGCTAATAAATAAGTGCTTACATATGCGCTTATGCGCAATTAATTCGAAAATAAAAATCAAAAGTGCACATATTAAAAAAAGATGCATACACATGTGTGTGTGTGTGTGTGTGCGAGGGTATATCGCTTACTAATAATAACAAAATTATACGTAAATATTATAGGCAATAAATATTACAGCTAGAAAAAGCTTAAAAAACCTGCACTTAAATAAATTTATTATACAAATGTTCGTCTGTATATATGTATGTATGTATGTATGTTTGTATGCATGTATGTACTTGAGGATATAAAAGAAATTGAGCGACTCTGCTTATTATGACGACTCACGAAATCATTACACACTTACGTACTAACGTACGCATTGGTGTACGCAATTGCATTCAGTGCCGTCGCACTGGCTGACTTGGAATTTCGCTGAATAAAAAGGCAGCAGCGTGACAAGTGTACGAAGAGGAAATGGTACAAGCGGCTGGCTCGAATCAAATAAAAAATAAATACACAATTGTTTGTCATATTTGAAAATGTTATATAGGTGTGCACTAATTAAATTACGCACAAACATGGCAACTGTGTTTAGGCGCGTTGACCGACTCGAATGGCATTCACTTCATATGGCTGTGAGTGTTTTTAGAGTTTTTCTAGCCGCTTCTATAGAAAGTAATGTCAATGATTTCCAATTGCTTTGCTCTTAATTAAATTCGTTTGACTTTTTTCTCAAATTTAGAGACAGTAATGAGTTGGCTTTTAGTTGATATGTATTTCGATTTCAGCTACTTGTTTTAACATTTCTTGGGTGGGGGGTCTAATTAGCTTTAGACAGATTTGAAAGTTTTCGATGATTATGAAATTTTGCTACTTTGAAAGTTTATAGATACATATTTTGTTTGTATGTAGATACATATATACAGAGATGGCCAACGTTGAGTTTAAGCTCAGGGGAAAGTACTACAGAAAATAAAACAAATAAAAAATTTATTAAAAATAGGAACGAGGGAAAGAATAAAAGCTCAAGAGAGCAAGACCCAGAAAGAAAGAAAATAAATTTTTAAAAAGAAAAAATTAAGAAAAGCTCGAGAAGAGACGTCAAAATAAGCAAATGGGGAAAAAGAAAAAACAAGTGAAAATAGGGAAAGCGATAAAAGTAAGATAAGCCACTATTAAATGCAAAGGTTGTGCCCATCACAGAGGCGTGCTCAAGTCTCCTCACCAAAATTCTCGAAGCCTAAAGGAGAGAAAAGAGTGTTGTAAAGTACAGCAAGTTTTGAAAAGAAAGAAGGAAGGAAGAATAAATGAAAAAAGATTAGAAAAGGAAAATTTTTGAATAATAAGAATAAGAATTTGAAAAAAAAACTAATAAAAAATAATATTGGAACAACTAAAAAAAAAATGGAAAGAAAATAACCAAGAAGAAGAAGAAGAAGATCAAGTTGAAGATCAAGATAAAGGAGATCAAAACAAGCAGAAGAATAAAGGAAATATCAAAGAGGAAGGGAACGATTGTTAAAAATGTCTATATAAAAACAAGGAACGGAAGATTAAATGATAAAAAACTAGAAAAGGGAAGTTTAAATTAGAAATATGAACTAGAAAATGATGAAGAACAGAAATGGTATTAAAAAGGAAGATAAAATAAATAAATAAAATAATAAAAAGAAAGAGATACAGAAAAATTATAGCAAGAAAAGTTATGTGCGGAAGAAGAAAATGAATCAACAGAATAAATAGGAAGAAAACTTAAAAGTTAAAGATAAGGAAAAGGGTAACAATAAATAGAAATACTGACGGCTAAGTTTAAAAAAAGGTAGAAAAAGTAGAAAAAATGAGGAAAAGCGAAGAAGAAAAAATACTTAATACTGGAGAGTGAAAAAGGGGTACATAAAACAGAAGATATGAAGAAGAAGAGCAAAAAATTTGGAAAAAAAGAAGGAAATAAAAAGAAGAGGAATGAAAAAAGTGGAGACCATTCAAAAAGAAGAGTAAAAAAATTGGAAGAAGAAGAAGGAAATAAAAAGAAAAGGGAAAATGTAGTAAATAAAACAAGAACTGAGAAAAAAGTGGAGAAGATGGAAATAAAAAAGAGAGGAGTGAAAAAAGTGGAAGCCAATGAAGAAGAAGAGTAAAAAATTTGGAAGAAGAAGAAGGAAATAAAAAACTAGAATGAAAAAAGGAGTAATAAAAACAAAGACTGAGAAAAAATTGGAGAAGAAGGAAATAAAAAAGAGACGAGTGAAAAAATTGGAAGCCAACAAAAAAAGAGGAATGTAAAAAGTGGAAGCTAATAAAGAAGAAAAGTAAAAAATTTGGAAGAAGAAGAAGGAAGTAAAAAAACAAGAATGAAAAAAGTAGTAATAAAAACAAAGATTGCGAAAAAACTGGAATAGAAGGTTATAAAAAGAAGAGGAATGAAAAAGGTGAAATCCATTCAAGAAGAAGAGTAAAAAAGTTGGGAGAAGAAGAAGGAAATAAAAGGAAGAGGAATGAAAAAAGTAGTAATAAAAACAAGAACTGAGAAAAAATTTAAAAGAAGGAGATAAAAAAGAGAAGAGGAAAAAAGTGGAAGCCAATGAAAAAGAAAAGTAAAAAATTTGTAAGAAGAAGGAAATAAAAAATAGAGGAATGAAAAAAGTGGAAGATATTGAAGAAGAAGTTTAAACAAATTAGAAGAAGAAGAAGGAAATAAAAAGAAATTGAATGAAAAAAGAAGTAATAAAAACAAAGACTGAGAAAAAATGGAAAAGAAGGAAATAAATTAGAGAGGAGTGAAAAAAGTGGAAGCCAACAAAAAAAGAGGAATGAAAAAAGTGGAAGCCAATAAAGAAGAAAAGTAAAAAATTTGGAAGAAGAAGAAGGAAGTAAAAAAACAGGAATGAAAAAAGTAGTAATAAAAACAAAGACTGCGAAAAAACTGGAAAGGAAGGTTATAAAAAGAAGAGGAATGAAAAAGGTGAAAGCCATTCAAGAAGAAGAGTAAAAAAGTTGGGAGAAGAAGAAGGAAATAAAAGGAAGAGGAATGCAAAAAGTAGTAATAAAAACAAGAACTGAGAAAAAATGGAAAAGAAGGAGATAAAAAAGAGAAGAGGGAAAAAGTGGAAGCCAATGAAGAAGAAAAGTAAAAAATTTGTAAGAAGAAGGAAATAAAAAATAGAGGAATGAAAAAAGTGCAGAAAGAAGAAAAAATAAACAGAAGAGGAATGTAAAAATAGTAATAAAAACAAGAACTGAGAAAAAGATGGAAAAGAAGGAAATAAAGAAGAGAAGTGAGAAAAAAGTGGAAGCCAATGAAGAAGAAGAGTAAAAAATTTGTAAGAAGAAGGAAATAAAAAAAGAGGAATGAAAAAGTAGTAATAAAAACAAGGACTGAGAAAAAATGGAGAAAAGAATAACTAGAAGTGTTGAATACCCAGTGGCAAAGGAAATAACGAGTTTAAAAAAATTAAAGATAAGTTATATGCAAGTGGCACATAACAGAAAAGAAATAAGAAGGATGAAAACGAGAAGAAAAAACGAAATTATTTGTACTAGACTAGAAGAAAAATTATCAAAAGGAAAAAAAATAGAAAAAACGACTAAAATAAGAGTAAAAAGAGGAAAAGTGGAATTGGGCGACATAAAAAGAAGAAAGAAATAAATTATTTGTAATTAAGTAGAAGAAAAATTATCAAAAGGAAAAAAAAATAGAAAAAGAGACTAAAATAAGAGCAAACAAAAGGGAAAATGTAGAATTGGGTGACAAAAAAGGAGAGAAACATGAAATTATTTGTAATAGAGTAGAAGAAAAATTATCAAAAGAAAAAGATATAAAGAAAGGGACAAAAATAAGAGTAAAAAAGAGAAATATAAAATTGGGTGCCATTAAAAGAAGAGTAAATGAAATTATTTGTAATTAAGTAGAAGAAAAACCACCAAAAGAAAACGAAAAATAAATAGAGAAAGGGATTAAAATAAGAGTAAGAAAAGGGAAATGTGGAATTGGGTGACATAAAAGAAGAGAAACCGAAATTATTTGCAATTAAGTAGAAAAAAAATTATCAAAGGAAGGGCGGCACAGAGATTGCAAAATTAATTAAAAGTATGAAAAAAAAACATGAAATCAAGTTTGTAGAAGGAGGTTCCCCTTTATATGGGATGTAAGATTTATAAAAGTAACTAAAATGTAAAAAGTAAAAACATATTTTTTTCTTTAAGTTTATCCATTTTAGTACGTTCTTTGCGATATTTTGCACACTATATGAAAGAAAAAACTCGGTACAGCGCTAGAAAGCTGGGTTTAAAAAGGTGACACATTGGTTAAGCTATGCTTCCAATGTAACATTCTTCTTTTTTTTCTCTATTCAACAATAATACGAAATACGAACTAAAGTGAAGTATATTTGCACTTAATCTTTCCAACGCAATGAAAGGCTCCTCCTTTCACTGCCATACTCAGCAGGGAGCGTATTAACAAATACCTTCTAAAATGTGACCTAATTGTCATTGGAGCGAAAACATTCCACTCTTTGATCAGAATGGCTTGAATGCGGCTCATTAAGGCGTGGGAAAAAGTCAGCTGGTAATAGTTTTCATATAATTTCTGAATTAATAGCCGCCCACTGCTCACATTATAAACTTGGGCAAATTCACTAATTAATAATGCAAAAAAGGTTTTGTTTTTGTTATTGCCACCAATAAATCAGCCAGCCACCCAGTTAAATACCTTTTCCTCAATACGCTGCAGAACATACAACAGATGTTAATTTTTCTAAAATTTCTAATAATATATGTAAGTAATGGTTCTGACGGTGAAGGAGAAGAATTTTAATTTTTTTGCGTTCCCAGACACAACAGACTACGGGATGCCCACAGTAGGGATACACTTGAATGTATGCCTGTGCGCTTATGAGTTGTTGTATGAAGGTAGATCACAAGTGGCATTGATATGTTTGCTATTAGGTGGAATGCTACTATACAGGGTGGTCGAAATTTAAGTTTCTCTTGATATCATAAATTCGCTGAATGAAATTCTTTTCTTACAAAATTATTTGTAAATAATTACCCTCCTGGTAATATATCTCAAGAAATTAAATTGGTTCATTTTAGTATTGTCAGATCTTTGATAAGCACGCAAATTTTCAACTCTCGTAGTGGAATTATAATTTTCAATTTGCATGCGATTAAAATATTTTTAACAGCTGCTTTAATCCAATCATAAACATTATAAAATATGTTTCAAGGCAACTTTTTACAGGATTTTTTTTACAGATTTGGTAAAAATTTATTATTATTTTATTTAATGCTTTAAGTCAGCAATTTTTCTGTTTTTATGAAAATAAGGATGAAAAGGCACTGTAATTAAATTTTTTTTCTGTATTTGTTTTAGTATTTTAATTCTAACATTAATATAATTGTAAAATTGTGGCTTAGAACTAAGTGGCAACTCTATTAAAAAGTAGTGTTGCATTTTGTGACCTTAAAACCTTTTGTTTTATTTTCATATCTGAATTTAAATAATTTGTTAATACTTTATTTATTTTTTTAGTTATATGGCAACCCTCCTAAAAAATATGCCAAAGTGAAAACTTTCTCAAATGTGTAGAGAAATAATTTTCGTTTGATACAAATATTGGATTAATTTAATTAACTCAACTTTAATTAACAGATAGATGGCAACCCTATATAAAAATATTGCTGATTTTCTGTAACTTTCATGCCTATATTTTAATATTTGGATTAACACATATACTTCATTCAATTTAATAATTTAGATAGATGGCAACTCTATTCAAAAATGTGCTAAGGTGAAAGCGTTCTGAAATATGTTTTGTTTGATACTAATATTGGAATAATTTAATTAACTAACATACTTGATACATTTTAATTAGTGAGATAAATGTCAACCCTATTCGAAAACATTCCTGAATTTCTGTGCTTTTAATATCCATGTCTTAATATTTTAATTAATTTACATATTTCATTCATTTTAACTAGTGAGATAGACGGCAACCCTTTTCAAAAATATTGGTCAGTTTCTGTGATCTTCATAACCATATTTCAATATTTTATTTAACTCACATATTTCATTCAATTTAGTTATTTCTGTGATTTTCATACCCATATTTAAATATTTTGATTAACTCACATATTTCATTCAATTTAATAATTTAGCTAGATGGTAATCCTATTCAAAAATATGCCATGGAGAAAATTTTCTCAAAAGTATTTTGAAATATTTTTTGTTTGATACTAGTGTTTCATTCAGTTCAAGTACACAAATAGATGGCAACCCTACTTAAAATATTAAATAAAATAATATAGTTTTGTAATTTTAATATCCTTGTCTTAATATTCTAATTAATTTACATATTTCATTAAATCTAATTATTTTGGTAGAGATTTTGGAGATGGTAACCCTATTAAAAACATGTCTCTATTAAAGCCTCTTCATTCAGCTCTCATTTAATACTAAAATTGTTGTATACTTTGTCTACTCCTTAGGAAAGTGCACATTTTAGTTCTTTCGGGATCACACTTTGGGCTACATCTCTGGAACTGGTTGAGATATCAGAACAAAGTACGAATACAGTTAGTGATGTGTTCCCTAAATAAATATATAAAAAGTAAGTGTTCATTAAATTTAAGCGGCCAATTCGGTGCTCTCAAAGGAGAATGTGTTTACTCTGGCCCAGAGTAATCCAGGAACACTGACCAGCCAGCAATTTGATTAATTCAAAATTTCGTGCTATAGCCTGATGAAGATTTTATAACATATTTTGGTTTAAATGGTACAATTTACTCAATAATTAAACCGCTTCTTGGTTTGACCCATTTAAACAATAATTAATGAAAAATTATCATCTGTTTCGTTAACGCTTATTGGCGTGCCGGGCAGTTCGTGTTGCATGTCGAAATTTGTCGAAAGAAAAATTATATTTTCTGAAAAGATAAAGTTCTAGCGCCGGAAGAGACAGTTTAGAGTTGATTTCGGAGTGCAGTTCTCTTTCGCACTTTCGTTGGGTCAACGGCTATTAGGTTAGGTTATACTCGATGGTCGAAGCCACGCAGAGACCATTTTGGTCAGCGATACCAGATTAGAGTCCTATATAGAGAAAATATGCATGTTTAGGAGTTGCTCAAGCTTCAGTGCAGGGACAGATTCTAGCTTTTCAAAGCTGAGAGCATCCAGGTAGCATAGTCTAGTTTTCGAGAGAGCCGGACAGTAGCATAGAAGATGCCTCAGGAGTTCTCTTGTACCATATAGTCTGAATTGACTGTGGCATTCCCAGTAATAGAGCTATATGCGAAGGTTTTAGAGGTAAGCTGTTTGGTTGTTTGTTGCCTCACAGCTGAGCTTGCAGCCCGATTTTCTGCATAGAGATCAATCGGTGTTAGGTTGAGAATAACCTCGAGCGCTGGCGTTGGAGTTGATTTCATGGCTCCCGTAATACAAAGCGGGAAGAGTCGTTGAACTTTACGGCTATGACTGCTCTTTTTTTCTGAGCCAAAGTTAAAAGTATTGTCTTGGACTATCTTTGGTTTCAGCAGAATGATGCGGTCTGCCAAACCGTTCACCAACTAAGCTGTCTCACATTACCTAAGCATTTTAGTTATGTTCTTGTCAACTTAGCGATACTAATTTGATGCTTTGGGAATTTACCCCGTTAGTCTTTCTTAGTGGTATGCGATGCTCAACCTTAAGGCGAATACTATTCGAGCCCTTCGTGGGTAGCGCCAGTAACCATAGTAGCCACGCTCCCTATTCCTTGAATGCTTGCTCTTTAGAGAGAAAATAGATTTTGGTCACAAAATTTGGTTCACCCTTTATACGTATGTATGTATGTGTATTGAATGATTGGCACAATAAAGTGATATGGGTAACAGTTTACTAATTTACACACATGCATACCTCTGTATACATACATACATATTTCTATACATTCACACATTGAGCGAATAAAAATATGTGGCCGTAAAATGTAAAGCAATGCAAAATGGCCAAAGAAATGCAAATTAGAAAGCAAAAATAAAATACAAAACTATTCAAAAATTAAAACGTTTGCATGCCTGAATCTTTGATTCTATTTGTTTTTGTGCGTGGGGCCAAAGACCTCAAATAATAGACAAGACAAAGTGTGACGGCTTTTCGGCATTTTTTTCTGAAGAATTCGTTTGTTTTTTTTCAAATATTTTTTCCATGTAGCGCTTTCATTTGTGCTTGTGCGTGCTCTAATGTTTTACGGTCTTCTGCAGGATAGCGCAGCATTGAGCGCATGCGTTTGATTTCCCTCCCCTGTCGCGCGGTTTGGCGTTTCGCAGCAGGTAGATATGAATGTAGATTGAACTGGGAATTCACACAATGTTGACTTGACATGATACCTAGTTAGTGTTGTTGTTGTTGTTGCTATTTGCCGAAGAAATCACGGTGCGTACATCATTCATGTCACTCGCTAATGGCTGCTGTCGGCCTGCCGGCTCTGGCGGCTTAGCCTGATTTTTGATAATGATTTCATTGCGAGAAAATTAAAATGTCAAATAAAAATTGCCACTAAACGCTGGCGAATGGTATTTTGTTTAGACGTGACTTACGCCAAATTTTCGCTTCATTTGCTGTCACTTTTAAGCGCGTGTGAGTCAGCGGGCGAACCGAAAAGTCAAGCCTTAAAAGCGACACAGTTAATTGGCAATTAAGTATTTTTTAGATGTTTCTAGACGGAGGCTGGCAAAATTAAAAAAAAAAAAATCATGTAGTTATGCTAAAATTTGCATAAATAATGGCATAATTTTTTTGTTTTTAGGTTTTGGCGAAATATGAATCATTTTCACGTATAAAGGTGATCGGGCTAATTCTCTTGCATTACATTGACGCGCCCTTCAAATCGCCTTACTATAGGGCAGAAATGACGGAGTTATAGGCGCTGTTTGCTAATTCCAAAAGGCCTCGCAATGTCTTTCTTTATTTCTTCTATAGTCTTGGGTACTCCACGCGATTAAATTTCCAAAGTCGTAGCTGTGTCTACCGGTCATTGGACAAACGGCACAAGCGCAGAAAAGCTGGGTTTACATTCAATCCCCATTGCAAAAGATGTAGGGACCTTTTCGAGAAGAAGACTGCTTAACACTTTCTCTGTGAATGTCCAGGTTTGGTAGCTGGGCGATTAAGGTTACTGGGTGCTCTTTTTATCGACAGCCTGGTGCAGTGCTCCAACCTAAATCTCATCAATCTTCTGCATGGCTGGCATATTTCATTATGGCCCGTTGGAGGTCTCCTAATGGTGTCAAAACGACGTTTTAGAGCTACTTAGGCAGTGCCAGACTGGTGCTTCAACCATTTCATCTACCTGCCTTTCTTATATAAAATTCACTGGAAAATCAGCCACAGAGCGTTCAACCTTGAATATACAGCTAAATGTTGTGGTTATCGCTTGAAAAAAAAAAGATGATACATAGCAATGCCATGACACCTATTTTTATGTTAGGGCATAGAAAGGGTGCCTTAGATGAGAGTGCGTGGCACCGCCTACAGGTGAGAATTTGTTTGTCTTTTTTTAACTAAAAAATCAGGAGTGAACGTCCACTACCTGATTTGGGAATATGGGAAAAGAAAATAGCCATTGCGTGACGCTCTAGAATAGCCCTGTGGCATGAAACCTTGCTTCAAAGCATTAGAACCTTACTTTTTCTGCTAGATAAGTGTAATAAGTTTTAGAAAGCGCACCGATATTGTCATTACCACGCGGCTACTTTAGGATATACACCCGTGATCCCAATAATGGGAGTGCGACATATTGCAAAGTTTTGACTTTTTTTATTTAATTATTCTTTATTTTTATAAAAGCTTAGTTCAAAGCCATATAAGTCGAAATTTAAAGCTTTATGCAAAATATAAAAAAAAAAAAACAAAATAAAAAATTTTTTCCATCAAAATTTCATACTTTGGTAACATTTTTTTGAAAAAATCTGAGTATGTAATTTTATAGTCCATTGAATTTTATTGTAATATAATAAAAAAGATCAAAAACTATTCATCACTTGGTTTTTGTGAAATTATAGTTCAAAACCATATGAATCCAAGTTTCAAAATTTGTACAAATTGAAAAAAAAAATTTCATCAAAATGTTTTACTTTTTAAACAAAGTAAAAAAAAGTCTGACTATGCAGTTTTGTTGTTTATTGAATTTTTTTTTTGTAATATAGTGAAATAAAAAAGGAAAACAATATCATACAATTTTCAAACTTTTTATATTAAATTTAAAAAAAATTCTACTTTTTATCAAAATTTCATACTTTTTAAACCGAATTTTATTGTAACAAAGTGTAATACAAAAAACAATTAAAACATTTTCATCAAAGTTTCATACATTTAAAAAACATAATTTTTTTTCTGAGTATGCAGTTTTGTAGTCTATTGAATTTTTTTGTAATAAAGTGTAATACAAAAAAAAAAAAATGAAAAAATTTTCATCAAAATTTCATACATTTAAAAAAAAAAAATTTTCTTTCTGAGTATGCAGTTTTGTAGTCTAAAAAATTTTATTGTAATAAAGTGTAATACAAAAAAAAAAGTTAAAAAATTTTCATCAAAATTTCATACTTTTCAAACTGAATTTTTAAAAAATTCTGAGAGTGCAGTTTTATAGTCTATTGAATTCTGTTGTAATAAAGTGCCAGTGTAAAGTGGCTGATTCGTGTTGAGTTTTTTGATATGGAGAAAATGTACAAGACCGCCAGCAAAAAAATTTTGAAAAATAAACGCGATTTTTCAGCCACTTTAGGCTGTTACTTTATTGAACTAAATTTAATGGATTATGAAACTACCTACCTAGAAGTTTTTTAAGAACTTCAAAAATAAAGTTAGACTTTTTTTTTGAAAATTTGTTGAAACTTTAAGAATTTTATACAAAGTTTGAATTTTAAGACATATATATACATATATACATATGCTTTAATTAAATACAAAAATATAAAAAAATTAAATGGAAAATAAAAAAAAATTAAATAAAAAATAAATATGTGGTCCCAAATTGCCAATATGTGGTGCTGTCATTATTAAGAACTTAGTTGTGTGTAGAAGGTGGAAAAAATAATAATAAAAAATCAAAAAATATTTTTGAGTGATGGAAATCTTTATTTTGAACTTACGCACTCCTTTATTTGCCTCTTCATATACTGTAACTGTCTAATTCACAAGTCTCAAATAGTGATTGACGTAAGACGCCATTTGCAAAAATTGTAAATTTTCCGGCAAATACAATAATTTTGGTTAAAGTTTTATACTGGAAAATATTTGATTCTAACTAAAAAAAATTATTAAACGTTAAACGTTAAAGTTGCCCTATAAAATTTGTATTTACAAAATTCGAACTGATAATCTAAAGGTGAATTAGCATTCCCACATTAATTTATTTTTGCAACAATCCTCATTATTTTCGCAGTAAAAATTTAAAAATTTTAATCTCCAGCAAACGTAATTTGTTGGTAAAAACGGTGAAGTATGTGAGTAGTTGAATAAATTTTTCATATCGATGGTTCATGCCAAGGAAATCAGTAGAAAATACTGCACAAAAAAGAAACTCAGCAGTGATCAGGGAGATTAGGTGCTGCCACAGCCGCCAAATAAAAGCCATGAAAATAGTATCAAAAACTCTGTTAGCTTTTAATTTCCAAGTGCCAGCTTTGATGGCCAAAACAATATAGATATTGAGTAGAAAATGAATGGTATTTTATTCGTAAACCTTACAAGTTAAAAGTCCTTGGCAATACTATCTCACGTACTTTGTTTTGTATCGGGAGCCAATTTAACGGCCAACAATGACATAATGCGGCAAAAAGTCACGCACCGCAAACTGCACCTTCTCTTACCCAATCGGGCGGATTTAATGAGGAAAAATTTATTGAAATTGCAGATGTTGATCATGCATTACAATCTCGCCAGGTAGTTTTCTATTACCTATTTTATCTGCATTCGACCTCTCTCTGTAGCCGAGTATTGTACATACAAGAGTGGCTGGTATTCTTGTGGACTCTTCTCTAAACTGTTTAGCAAATAAAAATAATAAAAATTTGCTCTAGCTGCCTATGTGCGCTAGAACTGATTAAGTGGATCGAGTACCCACACCATTTATTATTATTAATAGACGATTCGCACTGTGTCCTGAGTACTTATTTCTGTGAGCTTAGCTTCTTCAATAAGTTTTAGTATTTTTCTTATTTTATTGTATTTTATTTCCTCCTCTGGTAAGATGTGTTTGCCCATGTGTTTGTGCCACTTATGTATCAGAGCTGGGCCCGATGCTGGGACATGTTTGATGGTTTCGCCTTCTGTTATCTAAATTTAGTTCAATTTTAGTTTTAAAAATAATTTAAATATTAATTTGTATACAATTTTTATTTTTAATTAACTTAAATTTTTATGTTTATTTAATTTTGTATTTAAATTCTATTTTTAAATAAATTAAATGTTTATTTTTATCTAAATTTTTATTTATTTTTTATTTTTGATTTATTTAAATTTTTATGTTTATTTCATTTTGTTATTAAATTTTATTTTTAAATAATTCAAATGTTTATTTTTATCTAAATTTTTATTTATTTTTTATTTTTAATTATTTTAAATGTTTATTTTTATCTGACTTTGCATTTAAATTTTATTTTTAAATAATTTAAATTTTTATTTTTATCTAATTTTTTATTTATTTTTTATTTTTAATTATTTTAAATGTTTATTTTTTTCTGACTTTGCATTTAAATTTTATTTTTAAATAATTTAAATTTTTATTTTTATCTAATTTTTTATTTATTTTTTATTTAAAATTTTTTTAAATGTTTATTTTTATCTAAATTTTTACTTAATTTGATGTTTTATTGAAGATTTATTTAATTGGTTTTTTTTTTAATTTTTAATTTTAGTTATGGAAATTAAACTTAACTTTAAATTTAAACTTTGGTTAAATCTAAATTTAAATAAAATTTAAATAATTCTAAAATTTAGATTAAAACCAACATTACATTAAAGATTAAACCAAAATTGAAATTTAAAGTTTAGCACTTATTTTTATTATTATACTAATTTATATACAATATTAATTTGGTTTAATTTTAATTGAGAAATAATTTAAATTTAAATTAGAAATTTTAATTGAAGTTTAATGTTTATTTATAATGATTTTTATTGGTTGAGGGCATGAATATACGTCTTCTTCTTTATGCCAAGGATATTGTTCTCATGGCGGATAACCCTAAAGTCATGCAATCCATGATTAATCAGCTGGGGGAATACTGCGCTGAATGGAATATGGAAGTAAACCCAAATAAATCGGATATGATGGTCTTTAGAAGAGATGGACGACTTTCCCAGGCTGAAAAATGGTGGTACCAAGGTGAAGGAATTAAATTGGTGGCTGAATATAAATGTCTTGGTGTCATTCTCACACCCAAAAATGCACTCGGCAGGCATTTAGAAGCCAGGAATACTTCAGCAAAAGCTAGTATTAATTGCCCATAGAACGATTTTTTAGCGAAGCCATTCATTTCATTAAAATCAAAATGGAATTTGTTCCAAGCGGTATGCAGATCGATACAAACCTGAGCAGCGCAAGTTTGGAGATATGCCTTATTCGATGAGGGAAATAAACTTCAACGTTACTTTATTAAAAGAATCCTCAAACTACCCGAGTTCACTCCAAATTATGCAATAACATTAGAAACTAATTTAGAAGATAGCCACATGTATTCTTTAGAACTACACATGAAGTATATTTGGAAAACTATTTATAAATACAATTGCAACAGACTCCCACACAAACTAACACAAAGCTTCTTAAGTAAAAATGTTTTTTGGCTTAAGCATCTGAACGACATGGGAATGGAGTTCGGTCTGAAGTTTGATGAAAAGATCACCGCTACAGACTGGCAAGATCGCTGTGTGCAACTTCTTACCAAAACGAAAATAAAAGATATCAACATGGCAAGACAAAAAGCACAGTCAAGCGCCACGCGAATTTATAAACATTTAAACTACTCAAAAGGGGAATCATATATTAAAGAAGATATGCGGCTAGCCGATATTACGACAATTTTCAAAGAAAGATGTGGTTTACTGAAGCTAAATGCAACTACGTATGGAAATGCTCAGAAAATATGAACCCTCTGCACTTTAAACGAGGAAGAAAATATGCAGCACTTCTTAGGAAGATGTCCGGTACTGAAGGAGATCAGAATAAAATACCTAAACGCAGCGAAGCTAAATGAAGCAGAAGTAATATATATACTCGTACCTAATGGCTTGGAAAGACTCTCTTGCTTTATATATTCAGCCTTACGCTTTAGAAATTTTCTTACTGCAGAGTTTAATTTTTGAGCTGTGACAGACAACATTGTTATTGCCACAAAGTTATTATTTCTGTCTTTATGTATTTATATATTTAAACGAATTATTGTAAAAATTATTGAAATGTAAGATGAAATATTTATAAGGAAATAAAGAGTTACTACTAATGATTTTTATTTATATTCTTATTGGAAATGTTTTTAGTTTTTGTACCTTTAATTCTCCTTTGAAATAAATGCTTAGAATTAATGCTAATTAATTTCATATTTTATTATAATTTTTTTGTTGTTTTTTATTTTATTTTCAGTTGAAAAAATTGAGTTTACAAATTTAGATTAAAGTAAAATTTTGTATTTTTTTAATTTTGTATTTGTTGGTGGTTTTAATTTAAATTTTTAAATTTAAATTTGTTTTATTTTAAAATTTTTTAATTTGCTTTAAATTTGTGTTAAAATTAAAATTTTTATTTAAATTCAATTTTACTTTTAATTTTAATTTTAATTTTAGTTCTAATATTAATTTTAGTGTGAAAAATTATTTTGGTTGTAATATTAATTTTATTTTTAGTATTAATTTATATACTAATTGATTTAATTTTAATTTGATATATGTTTTTAGTTTTAATTTTAAATTTAATTTTAATTTGAGTTTAATTCTAATTCTTGTTCTAATTTTATATTTAATTTTAAATTTAGTTTTGACCTTAATATTAATTTTAATTTTAATTTGAAAAAAAATTTAATATTTATATTAAATTTTAATTTTGGTTTAATTTTGAAATAGCTTTAATTATAACTGTTAATTTTTATTTTATTTATTCTAAAAATTTAGTTTTAGTTTCAAATTTAATTTTAATATTAATTTTATTTTTAGTATTCATTTATATACTAATTCTGGTTTAATTTTAATTTTATATATATTTTTAATTTGAAAACAACTTTAGCTTTTATATTTAATTTTTTTTTGGTTAAGTTTTAATTTTTGTTCTAATTTTATATTTAATTTTAAATTAAATTTTAATTTTAATTTGAAACAACTTTAATTTTTATACTTGAATTTAATTTTTGTTTAATTGTAGTTTTGAAATAATTTTAATTTGAACTATTAATTTTAATGTTAGTTATAATTTTATATTTAATTTCAGTTTTAAATTTAATTTGAATTTTGGTTTTGAATTTATTTTCAATTTTAACTTTAATTTTAATTTGAATTTAATTATAATTATATATTTAATTTTAATTTTATTTTTAAATTTAATTTTAATATTAATTTTAATTTTAGTTTTATAATATTTTTAATTAAATTTAATTCTTAATTTCACTTTTATATGAATTTGCATAAAAGCAGGTTTTTAGTTTAATACCAGCACATTTCTATACAAAACTCAAAGTTTTGATTTATAAAACCTACAATATATATATTTCATTTTCTGCTACTAGATTTTAATTAATTTTGACTCTAACATCATTTCGGATATCTTCATTCTCAAATGGGTACACTCCGTCAAAAGTATATTTTTGAGTATATTTAATTTTAGTATACAAGTTCCTTCAAGCTCATCTTCTATAATTTCCTCTACACGCACTCACGCCTACCAAAATACCAGCTAATATACACGTACATACATACATACACACATGCGTATCTAGGCAAGCCATGTGAAAAAACTTGTATGCTTGCTGCCTTCTGCCTTCCTCTGCATTTCCGTTCGGTTGTCAATTTAATTTACATTCGCTGAGGCGATTCTTTAATGTCAGATCTGGCCGTTGGCACGTTTTTAAATTTTAATTTGATATGTTTTTTTTTCGATTTCATGTAAGTGGTTGGCATTGACATGTTGAATATTTTATGGTATTTCGGTTATAATAATTTGATGCAGGTAAATTAAAGTCAAAATATTCAGATGATATACGAAAAAGATTGCAGCTGTTTTATTTTCAGAAATACGCTTTAAAATTGAATTTTTTGAAATTGAATATTTTTGTATTTTTAGTAGTTCACTTCTGCTCAGGGGAACAGAGAGTTGTTCTTTGCGAGGTAAGAAGCGGGTGTTTGTGTGCGCGCTGCTTATGATAATTTGCGCTGGTTTTGGGTGTTTACATGCATTTTGAAATGGAGGGAAATTAAGGAAATTAAGCTAATTTATTTATATATACATATTTTCGTCTACATTGCCAGGAATCTTATCAAGGAATACATTCTTCTAGTTGCAGCTTCAATTTTCTCGCAAGAATCGGCACCCGCATGCCAGACACAAACCCACTCAGATCATGTAATTACGTAATAAATACCAATAAAATAGAAGTATGCATTGGTTAGGATGGAAAAAAATACAACTAAAAACTTGCCTCTAACTGTGTCATCGCTGGCCATAATTTAAAGTGGGCGTGCACATGCCGATCTTCAATACACTTTGGTGTAAATTCTACTGACAGCAGCTCACACGTTCGCTGCGAATTGGTATCTAATTGAACGATTGCACACAATTGAATTACACAAATGCTCAAGTGCTCACCGCGCCGCATGAATATGAATATGTGTGTGTGTGCATGTATAGCTGCTGCTCTTGCTCTGTGGTATGCTAGCAAGCGAAAGACTTAAGCGACGAACCCGGCACTGCTAATGTGCGCTAATGCTGTGTGTACCCCCCTGTCTGCGCACATAAAACCCAGCCGAAGCTGCTTCTGCTTCTACAACAGTTGTGAATGTCCGCTAATTTATTGCTAATACTTTATTAATTTTTTTATTTGCCCGCCACCGCTTTGCTTTGCTTTTGTAACTTGCAATTGCGATTTGCGGTTTACTCTGTGCAATGAACACACACACAAAGTATACATAAAAGTATAAATATTTGCTTTAAGTATCGAAGTAAAAATAGCGCAAAAGTAGACGTTTTGTTCATCGTATAAGAATTTTTAATTAACAAGCGTAAATCAATAAACTTTTGTTTTATTTCGTCCCCCCATTTTTTTCGCATAAAGTCAAGGTCGTCTTGTTGACCGCTGCGCGCTACTCACTACTCACTTTGGCATAAGTGCGCTTTTAACAGTGCCCTTAACGAGCGAATGAAATAAAAAGTGAAATAAGTAGCGTGTGGGAATAAGAAATATGAAAAACATTTATATACATATATAGTACGCTTTTTTCACTTATTTCACATTTAACTTTTTATGGAAGCATAATAACAACAACATCATTGCATTATAGCTGTAATTAAGCTGTGGTTAGCTTTTACTTATAAGCTAACGTTTCATGCTTCTATCGCGCGTCTTTCTTCTCCTTCTCCTTCTCCTTCATATAAACAAATGCAAAGCACATCCACATGCGGACTGGGTTTTTAGGTGACACACAATTGCCGATTTGATAGGAATTTTTAAATCAGTTTCAATGAAGTGTGTCGATTGGAAATGGGTAGAACAAAACAGTGAGGATCGTTTTATATGTACGTTACAGTACATCGACATTTTTTATTAAGTTTAGGTTTTAAAGCTGAAATTTCAATTTGGAGAATTCGAAAACAAGGCCGAGAGATTTAATCACTTTGTTTGATTTATTTTAATTTAATAATAAATTGTACTTAATTAAGGGGTTAACCTTTACGAGTTATTCGACAACTAACAAAAGGAGCTCGGGCTCTACATGAATCGATAGCAAAACTTTAAATGCGTTTTTCTCAAAACTATGTTTTTTGAACTGAAAATCCGCTTGGTTGATTTTAATAAAATTGATACTGCTTTTGAAAAACACAAATAGACTCGTGCCTGATCGAAGGATTTTTTCTTTTTCAAAAATTTAAATTTTTTTTAACACTTAAATGTCGGTTTTTTTCTCGAAATATTGAAAATTTTTCTTGATGCCGCCATATTGTTAATTTTGAAAAAAACTTCGATCAGGCCCAAAATTATCTATTAATAAAAATATTTTCTCTTTTTCGATTGATTTTAGATTTATTATTAATCATTTTTTTTTAATTTTGCTAAAGTCAAGTCGGAACATGATGTATTAATGCTATGTTTTTATTTTTGTAAAATAAAGCAACTTACTAGCAAAAAAAAATGATTGAAAATCATCATTTTTTCGGGCTTTCTGACCCCTAACACCTTAATAAATTTGTTGCAAAATAAATTAAATGAATTAAATATATAAAATTTTTATTTAATTATATAAAATTTTTTATTTTTATTTTATTCTACTTAATAGTTTTTTTTTAGTTCATCTTAATATTACTTTATTTTCCTTTTTTATAATTTTTGTTTTATCAAATTGAATTAAATTAAGTTTTATTTAATCTTACTTTAGTTTTTTATTACTGTAAACTTAATTTAATTTACTTTATTTGTATTCTGTTTTCGCAATTTTTTTATGTTATTTAAATTTAAAAATTTAATTTAATTTTAGTGTTGCTTTGTTTTTTGTAGTTTTCTTTTCACTTTATTTAATTAATTTTTTTATTTAATTTGATTTCATTTAATTTTAGTTTATTTTATTGAAGTGAAATAAAATACTTATTTTATTTATTTAATTTAATTTTAGTGTTGTTTTGTTTTTTGTAGTTTTTTTTCACTTTATTTAATTAAATTTTATTTCATTCAATTTTAGTTCACTTTTAATTTTATTTTTTATTAATTAATTAGTTGATTTATTTAAATTAATTTGCTGTTGTTTTATTGTTTGTTTTCACTTTATTTAATTAAATTTTTTATTTAATTTTATTACATTTAACTTTAGTTTACTTTATTGAAGTAAAACAAAGCATTTAATTTTTTATTTATTTTTATTTTAAATTACGTTTTTTTGTTTTATTTAATGTAGTTTTGGGGTAAATACTGTTATTTATTTTTGTTTTTTTCTTTTTTTTTGCTGGGTGAGGTAGGGTTCAAAATGCCTTCGCACTTACAGCAACCGTCGTCTACTGCGTCGAGTGGTGTGACCACTAAAACGATCCTACCTCCTCTTCTGGGGAAACTCCCTTCCCGGAACTACTTTATGCATTATTGCGGGAGGACCCAGAACGACGTCCATGAAATGGACCAAATGGGTTCACCGTACCTGTAGCCAGCTTTATATTGTAGTGATGGATTTGCTTTAATTAGTATATTTTAATTTTATAGCCAAACAGAATTGCTTGATTTTGTATTTGTTTTGCAGAAACCAACAAAACTCCTTTTGAATTTGCGACGTGCAAATCGTAATTGGTTTCTGCCCTTGCTAATGAACATAGAAGTGGTGAGTTTAGTTTAAATTTAAGGGCAGAGGCTACTAAAATTTTATTTGTATTATTTTGTGACAATTTTTAGTTGACTTTGAATTATTTTGTTGTTTTTATTTGAGTTTGTATAACTTTATCCCGAATTTGTTATGGGAATTTAATTATTATAATAATTTGATTTTGTTTCTAGGATGCTTTTTACTTAATTTATTATTTTATTTGAAATTTTATTTTTATTTTTTCTCTTGTTGTAATTTGAAAGAATTTTAAAATTTTATTATATTTTATTTTTTAGCATGTTTTTTATTTAATTTAATATTTTATTTAAAATTGAATTTTTTCGTTTGCTTTCACTTAAGTTTAAGCCCTTTTATATCGTTTTTTTGTATATCGTTTTTTTGTTTTTAATTATTAAATTATTTTATTTTAGTCCTTATGATGTTTTTTATGTAATTTAACATTTTATTTGGAATTTCGATTTTTATTTTTATTTTTTATTTAGATTTTATTTTGGTTTGCGCCCCTCCATTTCGATTTTATGATGAAAAATTAATTATTATACTATATTATTTTAAGCTATTTTGGTTGGATGCCTTTTATTTAATTTGATATTTTACTTAAAATTGAGATTTATTGTTTTTGCTTTTATTTGGGTTTGTGTGACTTTAGCGCGATTTATTTATGAAAAATTAATTATTATTTTATTATATTTTATTTTTAGGAATTTTTTTTATTCAATAATATTATATTCTATGAGTTAAATTATTTATTTTTTATTTTGCTTTTATTTGGTTTTTTTGCCATTTTATAATTAAAAATTAATTATTAAATATTTTATATTATTTCTTATGGTGCTTTTTAGGCAATTTAACATTTTATTTGAAACAAAATTTTAGTTTTTTTGTTGCTATTTAAATTTGCGTCACTTTATATAATTTTTTGAAGAAGAAGTAGTTATCAAATTATTTTATTTTATTTTTAAAGATGGTTTTTACTTAATTTAGTATTTAATTTGAAAATTAATTTTAATTTTTTCATTTTTTTGCATGATTTTAAGTCGATTTCGCCGTGAAAAAGTTGAATATACTTTATGTTTTCTGCATGCCTTTTATTTAATTTAATGTTTTAAGTTTGTTCTACTTTAGATCGTTTTTGTTATGAAAAATTAGTTATTAAATTATTTTATTTTATTTTATTTTATTTCTTTTGATGTTTTTTATGTAATTTTATACTTTTTATTTGAAATTTCGATTTTTATTTTTGAATTAGATTTTATTTGAATGTGCGCCCCTCCCTCTCGATTTCATGATGAAAAATTAATTATTTTAAGTTAGTTTGTTTGGATGCCTTTTATTTAATTTGATGTTTTACTTAAAATTGAGTTTTATTTCTTTCCTTTTATATAAGTTTGTGTGATTTTACTACGATTTTGCTATGAATAATTAGTTATTATTTTATTATATTTTATTTTTAGGAATTTTTTTATTTATTTGGGTATTTTAGTTAAAATTACTTATTTTTTATTTTGCTTTTATTTGGTTTTTTGCCATTTTATATTTAAAAATTAATTATTAAATATTTTATACTATTTCTTATGATGCTTTTTAGGCAATCTAATATTTTATTTAAAATGAAATTTAATTTTTTTTTGCTTTTATTTGAGTTTGTGCCACTTTACATCGTTTTCGTTAAGAAAAATTAATTATTAAATATAATTGATTTTATTCTATTTGTTACGATGCATTTTATTCATTATAATATTTTATTTAAAATTAAATTTTATTGCTTTTGCTTTTATTTAAGTTTATGTGAGTTTAGCGCGATTTGGTTATGAAAACTTATATATTATTTATATTATTTTATATTATTTTTTAAGTTCCATTTTATTTATTCTAATATTTTATATAAAATTGATTTTGTTCATCTCATTTCATTATAAGAAATTAATGCATGTCGCCACTAATCTATCGCTAAAGAGTAGAAATACACCCTGCCACAAAACGATGTCACCTCAATATTTTGAACAGTTTTGAATATTTTTCTTCTCTCCTGCATTTGTTACATGGAGGAAATGCGCAGCACCGTCAAGAACAGAAATTATAAAATATTAACGGGATTATTCAGCAGCTTCAAACTTGCGTTTTGTTTCACTAGAATCTTCAAAGCTAACAAACTTTATACCAAAAATATTTCTAAAAATTCTAATAAAAACCAGGGAATTCTGATGCAAAGTTTGAGAAATTTTTTAAATTTTTCTAGAAGATTTGAAAACTGAATTTATTTACAATACTTTTATTAAGCAATGAGCTATATACAAAAATAATGAATACTCAACCAAAAAAAAAAATGTCTAAATTGTCAAAATAGCGCAAAATATTGCTTTTATAGATATTTTTGCGTGATGTACCTCACCATTTTACTTTAAATTTTGTAACATTTTGAAAATAAAGTAAACAGTAGGTATTTATATCTTCTAAACTTACTTTGTGCTTGTCGCTGCTTTCGTGCGCTTACAACGCTTAGACTGGCCGTTTTAGTAGTAACTAGCGGTTTTGTGACGGTTCTCACAGCGCGTATGCGATTTTGCTGTTTTCCGAAATAAAAATATTTGAGTGCACTTTTGCTATACAGCTGCCGTTAAAGTTTTAAGGTAACTTTTGTAAAATATCGAGTTCAAATTTTCCACTTAGCCAATTTCAAATACTTATTAACTTTGTTCGAAATACCAAAAGCCAAAAGCCAAAAAAAATGACGTACACATGCAAACTTTGCGCTTTGTGCTTTGTTTGCGTCTTAAATACGTAATCTCACGCCCACTGTTTGCACAGACTTGCAGTCTAATTTTATTATTGTTACTACTTTGTGTGCCTAAATTGCGGCTTTCGTTGGTTGTGAAATTTTCTCTTGTACACTATGGGTTTTTACGTCCAGTCATGCATTGGCCAGCTACAGTATTTCTTTATTTATTTTTTTTTTTTTTGCTTGTATTTTTTTTTCTTTTGTTATTTTGCGAAAATCACAGACACTTACTTTTCCACAAATGCTGCTGCAGTTTGTTTTTGTAACGTTTCTATGAGTTTTCGTCGATGTTGCAATTTGTGACAGCTGCAAAATTTGTTTTACATTTTTTTTGTTGCATTAACAAATAATTTCATTTATTTACGCTTTTGACAATTTGCGTTAACATACACCGTTGCAATCGCGTCTGCAACAACAAATACCACAACAATTGTTTTAATTATTTTTTATTGGAATTTTTGCGTATTTGCATTTGAACGGTGTTCTTTTGTTAATATGTTTTTTTTGGATTTGTTTTTGCTCAGTTGTCACCCACTGTTAGTATTTGAACTTTTATCGTCTACAGGCGGGGGTCTACAGCGTAAACTGCATTATTAGTTGAAGTCGTTTGGATTTTGATCTTGTTGTTGCTTGTGAGGAGCGCGCGCAACCGCTCGCCAACAGCTATCAAAATTAACTAACAAAGTAACGGTGCGTCCGTGCGCAAGACACCACTTACACAAATCCGGGCTCGCCAATAAGCGAGCGAACAATCAAAGCGGCTGTGGTGAATTCGCAGGCACACGGATTTGTGGTGTACTGTTTGTTGTAGAGTAGCATTGAAGGTTGGTGGAGGCTGCTGTAGAGCGCGAGTAGTGCGCGAATGAGAGAGTGGGTACAAATTCAAGCTGCCGTTAATTGCGCTGGGAGTATGCTGCGCGATTGTGATAGAATAATTTGGCATTTATTTCATACCAAGAATATCAAAACTTGCGAGTAGCTTACCAAATGCTACTCAGTATGCGCCGTTTCCCCCTACCAGCTGATCGCAGCACGTTCAATGATGCTGAGTGAGCTTTGTGAGAGCGCGCAAGTTCTTATGCTTCAGCAGAGGTGTGTAACAAAGCTTCAAACGCAAGCAAAGTAGTGCTCATAATATGTTTTTTTTTTTTTTTGTTTTTAATTAAAATTTTCTATTATTGTAGCGCGCTTTGTGTTGCTGCTCTGCGCACCAATTATTCCAACCTCAGCCTACGAATTATATGCACTGCTCTATACTCACTCTTTCTCTCTCTCCCTCTTTATATTTAGTTTATGAGCTTTTGCCGCTCTGCTGTGTTCGTGCCTTAAGTCTTTGGTTGTTGTAATTTGCATTTTTCTACTGTGCTCATATTGTTGCGCACCACTTCGTGCCTGTCTCGCGTGCCGTTTGGTACATCTGTGCACGTTTATTGCTCAACTATGTAAACAAACATAACAACAATAAGGGGCGCTAGCGTTGGATTTACTTCTTGATAATTTGTAAAGCGGAGCTTACTGACTTCTCATACCCGCATACATACATATGCATGTACGTGTCTGCCTGTCCACCTTAACAGTTTATTTTTAGCATATTTATTGCTAAGTAGTTTTGTTGTTGTTGCCACACTTGATGACGCACTTTCTTCGCATCAGCTTCTCGCTCATCTTCGCTTTGCCATTTATTCATTTTCTTCCATATCTGCATTGGCTTATTTGCGCTTTACCTTTTCGTTAGTGATCTCATCAAACATTTTTTCTTCAAGCTTTGATTTCAAATATTCTTTCCCAACAATTCAATGAGTTTTGATGCGTCGTCATTTGGTAATTCATTTAATTTGCTCAACTAATTTTGTGGTAATTTTTGCGTTCACGCCAATTGTGTGATTTTTCACGATCACTTGATTGTCGTTCTGTTCACCCTTAGCTGACTGTATTGTAGCTTTTTAGCTGTATTGTTGTACTTGTTGTGACGAAGCACGGAATCCCCCAACATTTTCGGACATTTGCCAATGGATGTATAGAAATTTCTTTGTGTAGGCGTCGAAAAAAAGATACATAAATTACCGTTGTCATGTTCGTGGCTCAAATGGTTCTATTCTTCCTTCTATTCAGCTGACCGTTGTTTTTTTTGCTTTCTTATTTTGCTTGACTTTACGGTCTGCTGCGCTTTTATGGTGTGGATAAATGATTTGAAATGTTTTTTGCTTTTTTTTTGAAAGCTTCTGTCTTTTATTGGCTTTCAATTCACAATCCAGCGCCGCTGTTGGCGTGCCCCGCTACACTGATTTACATATCAATACAAAATTTCCTATTCATTTTTTTTGTTTGTTTTTATTTGGCTAAGCTTTGCTAAAATTGCTTGTGAATTTTTTAAATAAATTGGTAAATTAATATATATTTTTGGTTATTACGATAGAAGTTTGTTGGGTGGTCCTTGTACGCAGTTGGTTATACACGCAAATTGTGGGGCCGAAATTACTTTCCACTGTTCCAGCCGTTGCCAAATATTTGTTATTGGCGACATAGATAAATATTAAATTCTAATTTTACGCATTTACTACATTAATTACATTAAAATATGCAAATTTTGATAAATATGTTTGTATGTACCGTTGAAATTGCGAGAGAAGGTCAAAAACAGCTTGTAATGAAGATTAAGGGGTGTGAAATTAAAAGTGAAAGAAGTGAAAAAGTTGTCTATTCCTATAGGCAAATCGTCTTTTACGCCTAATACACCACTCAGGGCCGTCATAAAGTGCATTTGTACATATTTTATATACACAAGGTGACGCAAAATTAACCTTCCGTTGTTGTTCAAGAAAGTAAGAAGAAGCTTAATTCCGTCGCCAGACAAAACAGGCTTCTACTTATATGGATTCCAGGACACTCCGGTGTTCAAGGAAACGAAATTGCCGATGAATTGGCCAACTGTGGATCAGCGGTTCCCCCACAAGGGCCAGAGCCAATAATCGGAATCAGTTCCGCAGGAATCATGAATTGGATCAGCGATTATGTAGACAATCTACATAAAAAGCGATGGTCCGGTATAGACAACTGCAGAACTGCAAAGTGTTTTGTGACAAGTCCGAACAGAAAACTGTCAATCTTTCTACTAAAACTTGGAAGGAAAGACGTTCCGTTAATGGTCGGTATCATTACACGACACAACCCATGGGGTCAGCAAATGACCACGATTGGAATCATTGAGGACCCAATGTGCCTGTCATGCTTGGAGGAGGCAGATGGCACTGAGCACTTTTTCTGTGAGTGTACTGCCTTTGCTAGAGCATGGCTACAAGTTTTGGGTTCCGATGTCGTGAGAATGAGTAATATTCGTTTTCTAAAACTGCAGGATATTAACAGATTTGCCAAAGAATCTGGAAAATTCTCCCAGGACTAACTATCTCTATCTCTGTTTTTATTCTTTCCTTTCTTTTACTTTGATACTGTTCTCCTTTCCTCTTTGACTATCTTCCCGCTTTCCAAAGCTTTAAATACATTGGGCTTTTTAGCCTGAGTGTTTTAGGAGCCACCAAATCTTCTAGTGCTCCTTAGCTCGACCTTTTCAAATTTCAATTCCAAGCTTCCGTTTAGCACCCGAGTCTAGCCAGACTGACCTTTCGACTTTGGTCACTCCACTTAATATATATCTACTATAGCTAACGACTTGAGCTTGCAGGTAGCTTTTTAAAATTTAATTTTCTACCGATTTACGAATATAGCCTTTTAAAAAAGGATCCTCGAACAGGACGAAGAAAGGCAATAACCGGTTGCCCAATCGAAGGTTTTAAAAGAGGTGTCCAACGGAGGGTTAATCCGCTATCACAAGATTTATAATTTTTGCAACTGACATCGTACGTCAGCCATATTCGACACATGCGAAGTAGACAGCTGCAGCATACAAACAGAGAAGCACGTTCCATTGCTTGCATATGTTCGGCGTGGGTACGAGTTGCTGGGTCCATTCGATCAGCCCAATTTTCGACTACTTACTGCTTCCTCATATCGAAATTAATAAGGACCGATGATGCCACTAAGGCTCTATGAACTTCGCGAGCAGATTTATTTATTTATTTTTCTCAAAGTAAATTTCCAAGATTTGTAAGCAACAAACAAAACAAAAAGAAAAACATGAGGAACGTTCTGACACTACCCGATCTACCAAATTTATTCAACAAGTGCAAGCGACCATCATTAACGACGACGAATCAAAATCAACGCGATGGAGCTAAATGTTTTTGAGGGTCTTATCCATCAAGTTCTCCATGAAGATGTCCTAAGTATAAATTCAGTGTTATGTGCAGAAGTCACTGTACGTCGAGGTAAATATGAGAACAGCGAGTAATCCGAACAGAACGCGCCTCAGATGCTATTGTTTTTTTCTTGACGAAAAAGACCAGCCGAATAAATAACAGGTGGCTATGTTTCAATACTACGGAGATTCCTGTTCTTAAATTTCCAAGATTTGTAAGCGGCTTTCAGGTGTTAAATGATTCATCATGCCTTGCCAAACCTTATCTTAAACTGCCAAACCAAAGTTATAGATATCGATAGTTCTCTTACAGCTAAAAAACACGTGAAATAATAAAGGGTAGTTAAATTTCAAGGGCCGATGTTGAATGTGAATCACACCTAAACGTCAATGACACCGTTGGACTTCTTTCTTTGGGGTTATTTGAAAGAAAAGGTGTACGTCGATAAGCCAGCAACAATTCAAGAGTTAAAGGATATGATAATTCGGCACATTAACGGCAAAGAACCTCAATTATGCCTCAGCGTCAACGAAAATTTAGACCATCGGATGGAGGTATGCCGCCGAGGCTAAACAGGGTTTGTTAACTTTTGTTAATCTAGGGTGATAATTTAAGTTACTTTAATTTCCTTCAAAAATATAGATTTCAAAAGATGCATACAAGATAATACCCGAAAAAGCAGTCGTATTGGAACTAATACCGATTTAATTCATTACCTTTTGATTTCAGCAGACATGTACACATCAAACTTAAGAAAAGAGTATCCTAAAGTACAAAAACCCTTGCTGCCAGAAGCAATTGCTTTACTTATCAATAAATAAAATTTTGTGTAATGGCAATCATTAGTATCATTACTCATTGTGAAATGAAATGAGTTTTGAAAAATATTATCAATATTAGGAACTGAATTAAAAAAGAAGAAGACTGTAAGACTACAAATTTTAAGAGTATACGTTTGTTAATTAGGCAAGATATAAACAAATGTCTAATTTTTAACTAATAAGGAAATTTTTTTAAGTAGCTTCATTTTCCACTTGACGTCATTAATTAAAGCTGAAAAAATGACCTGATTTAAACTAAAATTGTTTATGCTTAAAAATTGTTTATTAAATTGTTAATAACAATACTAAATGTTATTAGTTGACAAATTATATAAATGATTAAAAAAATATTTTACAAATAAGCAAAAATTTAAAAAAAAAAAAACAAAGTTAATGCGACTAAAAACAACAATACTAGGCATTTGTTAATTAAGGTTTGTTTAAACAATGCTATGCATACAAATTTATTAAATAAAATAAATATAGTCAATCTTGAGCAATAACTATGTGTATGGTTGATAAAATTTTAGGAATTTTGTGCGATAAACAACTTCGACAAATATAATGTTTATAAAAATTGTTAATAACATTACATTTGTTTGTTTATAATAATTAGTTTCATTCATAATCACTGTTAGACTAAAAAAATTTAAAATCCAACTGAATTCAATAATTAAATATTCATAATTCGAGCAAAACAGCTTTTGACCACTTATTTCTTTATAACAAATGTAATACATTTTTTAACAATGCAACCAATATCAAAATTTATTTGTGAATAATTGTTTTAAATATTTTAAGCTTCCTTAAGACAATAATATTATTTTACAAGAAAATATACTTGTATAAAGTGGAAAACAATTTTTTTTTCAATTTGAACATTAATTAAATTATTTAAAATTTTTTTTTTTCAAAAAACAAAAACGGTGGCATTATGCGCAATTTTATCAGCTTTAAGTTAAAAAAAAAAAAGTTAAAAAAGAAGAAAAATTGTGACCTCTATCCTCATTTGTCCACGGGCTCTTTTTTCGCCCCACTGTGCGGCGGCCACTTGGCCGAAATTTTATTCCATACGTAATTGAGCCATGCCAATATTATCATAATAAAGAGAAATGACAATAATTTTCTAAAAAAATTGTATTTTATTCAAAATCAACACCGGTCCTTGAAACTTAACCACCCTTTATAATAAAACGAATATTTTTTCTGTTTATTTTTTGCTTAAAGAAGTTTTTTTTTATTTTTCTAAAGGTGTATAGTATAATAGTATTTTCTGCTAATTATAAACGAAAAACAGTCGCCTACGAAAAATCAGTTGCCTTCAGAAAAGAGTACCACTCGTATTTTCATTCGAATTTTTGGTGACTTCATTGGTGAAGAAACTAAAGCCTAGCGATTTTGTTATTTTGATTTCGAGCGGCTTAAAGAAACTTTAGAACTCGGAAAGATATTCAGAAAAAAATACCGTCAAACAAACTTACTCTTTCCTCGGCAGAATCTACAGGATGGTAACTCCACAATCTAAGTCCAATTTATCAATGAAATTTCATTAAAAAGTTATCTCCATCGCATAGTGTGAAGGATTAAATTCTGTTTAATATTTGAGAAAAAGAGGAACAAAAGCGAAAAAGTGCTCAGCAATTCCTTACATGCCCAATTACTGCTTGTAGATTTTCTAAGCAGCTTGAAATGTTAATCCAGAAAATTTTATTTCTTATTCATAATCAACTCACCACCTTCGTGGCGACAGATTTTATCATCTAAAGCGGATCTCACTCAGCAGCTTTGTATACGTGAATTCTAACGCCACACACACACAAGCAAATCTACATAACAGAAAAAAGCCAAGACACAATAAAACAAATAAAATGTCACCATGCAAATCAAAAACGCGACGAATTTTTAAACGAGAATATGTCGCTCAGAGATTTGGTTAATTTATTAGTTGGGAATGAGCAACACTCGTAGACACACTTGTATGGTACGTATGTACATATGTATGTATATGTGAATGCCAGACATATGTTAGAAATGTGTTCATATTTGCATATAAGCCTATGCTTCAAAGTGTTTGCTGCTTTTGATTACTTTACATTGATGTTATTTTGCGAAACAGCGTTGAGTTTTATGTAGAGATATTTTAGTTGGTGAAAAAGAAATCCCTTATTTTCTCGGTAGATGACTGTAGTGATCGACATCTCGTAAAGTATCGATCAAACAAAGTTTATGCTCCTTGACATAGTGACATTTCACACTAACAAATTCTTATGCTGTTTTTTGTTTGTGCCATTCAAATGTTAGTTAGAGGGTGTTAACAATGGAAGTCAACGAAGAGAAAATGCGGTGTATTTTAGAGTTTTTCTTTGATAAAGGCGAAAATGCAAGTCAGGCTGTAGAAATTGTGAATGGGGCTTATGGTGCCGCTACTGTAACAGCTAATTATGTTCACTTTTGGTTTCGTCGATTTCGTTCAGGCATTTTTGATGTTAACGACAATGTCGATCTCATAAAAATAATTTAAAAAAAATCACAGAAATAATCAAAGTTGCCCGGCATGTTTTCGGTGAAAAAAAATACGACCAATAAAATTTAAAACTGAAAATATATACCTCCTTGCTTTAAAAAGAGATAAAAGGCGTGAGATATTTAATTTTGTATTAAAAAAATAATTAAATAATCATTTCTATAAAGTGCAATAACTTGTAGCTATAAACAGTAGAAGCGGGAATAAACAAAAATTTGCATGAATTTTGAGCTGAACTCTAAATTTAAGTTACCCTTACTATAATGCGTCGGTTATATGTTTGTATGTATGTGTGGGCGTATTAGCTAGTCAAAGTTAATTAGGATTTTTTCAACTTTCATTTTATTACTTCTTCGTCTAGAAGTAGTGGGCTCACGAATTTGGGCTTAAGAACATTCTAACAAAAATTAATCAACTTTAAATAATAAAAAAAAAAAAAAAAACATATTTATTTTGTCTAACGATTTCGCAGTCTCTAACTTATTTGGAAGAAATTTAATACGCTCCATATGTGGACTATTTGTTTTCATTTCAAAATCGAGACACGCTTGCTTGGAATTTTTTCAGTTACTAATTTCCTTTGCCATTGAAGGAAGAATATTTATTCAGATAGAAATGGAATTAAATAAGTGAAAAAAATTTTGATCAGCAATCAAAAAAAACTTTGTATGGATAAAAGATAATAAAAATTTGATGAAAGATAATAAAAAATTAAAGGCATATCAGAGTTACGGTAGGAATTTTGAAAAAAAAATACAAAAAAGAATTGGAAGCATCAGGCAGCACTGCAGAATCTATTAAAAACGCAAAAACAAAAAACATGAGGAACATTCTGACACTGCCTGATCTGAAGAATTTATTCAACAAGGGCAAGCGATCATTAACGACGGCGATTCAAAATCAACGCGATGGAGCTAAATGTCAGGTCGTATCCGTCCAGTTCTCCATGAAGATATCCTAAGTATAAATTCTGTTCATGTGCTAACTCTTTGCTTCTAAGCTCCTATTTAATGGTGCGTTGTCACATAGCAAATAAAGGATGGGGTTCTATTAGTAACGAGGGCACATCTTCTCTAGTCAAAGTATCAGCTACTGCATTCTCAGGTATTCCTCTGTGTTCTGAGACCCATATGAGCCGAATGTGATTTTGCATTCCTAATAAATTCAATTACCCGATGCACTAACTAAGTTAATTTCTATACATAGAAAGAGGGCTGAGAGATGACCGGAAAACTACCCATGAGCAGAGGCCGCTTTGTTTTGAGTCCATTTGATCAACCAGTGTAGGATGCAATATTGGAGTTTCACTTCGAGAGCAGGTAAAATCTAGCCTGCTTTATTGTATAGTTCGATCCTGAATTTCACCTGAAATTAAATCATTTTAGGCATATCATCTCTGGCTCTGAATCCAACTTTCTTGGCCCGGAACCCGTTCTGCCACTTCCTTCTGCAGCCATCAAAGCCAAGGTTAGCAAATGAGTTACTCTAACCCACAAGCGAGCTTGGCAGGCTGAGAGAGGATGCAGATGGACTAAACTGATGTAACCTGTCATGTCCGATCGACTGTCGCAGTTCCTCCTGTCGTAGAGGGGACTGTAGGAGGCTGGTTGGACTGATGACGAATGATGAGCGAAGCACATAGAAAAGAAGAGGAGGATGAGACGGCGGACCACTTTCTGTGCGTTTGCCCATCCTTCGCTCGAATCAGGTTTGAGGTCTTTGGTACTGATGTGTTAAGAAGCGACCACCTTGGCTCCTTGGCACCACAAGATCTACTCAGATTTCTTCGGAGGTCGAGTAGATTTAAAGAAAATTAAAAGGAAACCCGAGTGCTGTAGAATGGACTTAATTGTGTCTGAGTGCTGTACTTGCTAGTCTGTCCCGACAAAAACAAAAAAAATATAATCTCAGGGTAGCTGGGCAAGTGAGTGCTGGCAGCTCAACAATTTTATCCGAGTTGTATAATTTCGGCATTGTCGCCCCGCACCGTACGACCACGGATATCATCCGTTTTGCCCACTAGCAAAGTTATATATATATAATTGGCGCGTACACCCTTTTTGGGTGTTTGGCCGAGCTCCTCCTCCACTTGAAGGTTTGCCATTGCCTGCCGAGGGGCGACCGCTATTAGAAAAATGTTTTTCTTAATTTGGTGTTTCACCGAGATTCGAACCAACGTTCTCTCTGTGAATTCCGAATGGTAATCACGCACCAACCCATTCGGCTACGGCGGCCGTCTCACGAAATTTTGCATAAATCAGCGCACGGCAGTTGTAGTGTGTACTTCATTTCAGCCAATAACTCGCTTTCAATAAACATTTGGACGAAACAGCCCTTCGTAACTACTATTCGTGCGTATTATTTACCAAAAGTTACTCAGGCGTAAAGCGACTTGTTTCATTTCCTATTCTCAGAAGACAAAAATATTTCATTCTTTGTTCTGCCTACATTGTGCAATGCCCTTCCCCTTCCCCTTTGCTTTCATCCGGATTCATTCCGATTAAAAGAATAATACCTTTTTTGCTTATCCACTTTTATAAGTTTTATCTTCTGTTTTAGTAGCTGGCTCAGTTCAATTGGTTTCATTTGACGCAGAAATTATATTTTCACACCTCAGTTGCTTCCGCATCCGCCAACATAAAATGAATTAAGTGGCTACACAATTATTAAATTTCATTAGCTATTTAAAACTAATTTAGTGCGTTTTATGGTGCAAAAAAGTTTACGTTGAAAAGCTACACTCAACATAAATAGAAGACAGTTTTTGTATAAGTTTGGATAATATTTATATACCCACAGTGATGCTTAAGAGGCGACTTCAAAGTGCCCACTTTCGGATTATATTTCTCGTATGTATATCTGTGGCCATAGTAGCTGAAGTCCACTTGAGATAAAAATTAAATTGTTTTCTTAAAGCGTTCTTAATACCGTTCAGATACTTTTCTAATTTTTCATTTATTCTTTATTTCATTTATTATCATTATTCTTCTATTAAATTTATAGAAAAAATTTATATTAATATTGTTTACCAGAAAAAGCTAGCGTAAAAATTAAACAAAGGAGGCTATGTGTCTAAACTTTCTTTTAGACTTAAGCGATGAATGAAGTTGAATAAAGTTTTACGAAGTTTTTACATTTTACTCAAGATTTCATGTACACTTACAGATGTACTGATCGATAGACGGACTTCTTGATTTCTTTTATTCCCTTACTGATTAGTGAACACCGGGAGTACAGAGCGAGCTGTTGTAGATTTTTCTCCTCCTCTACTGGACTATAAACTTACATTTACAAGGTGGAATATTTAATTTTCAATTTTTTCATCAAAAAAACAGTTTTGAGTTTTATTAGCAGGTATTCTATTAGGTTGAGGAGTAAGTAGCATTTTTACGGAAGACTTTTATTTAAACAAAAAATAATAATTATATCAATAAGTTAACCGATTATATTTTCGCCATTGCTGTTTACAACCTCTTCCCACCTCTCGACCAATTTGTTGATGCCGTTCGGCCAAAAATCGCCTGATCTGGTGTCAAAGAAGTTGTTCAGCCAGTTTTTAAACATGCAGACCTCTTTGTTATCGAAGGTAACGCCATTCATATGGTTTGCCAGGAAGCGGAAAAGTTGGTAATCGGCCAGTGAAAGGTTCGGAGAATACGGCGGATGCTAAAGAACTTCCCATTCGAGTGCAGCCGTTGACAACTTGTGCAACATGGAGCCTGGCGTTGTGGTGAGCGAATATGGTTTGACTATGTCGATGAGGTCTTTTCAGTTGAATAGCTTCATTCACGTGGTAGAGCTCCTTGTTGAGCGTGGCATTCTTTTCGAGCATTTTTCAGTGCACCATGCCCTCTCAGTTCCAGCAAACACAAATCATGATCTTCTTTGGATGAAGATCCGGCTTGACTCTCCACTTTGGCGTATCTCTTGGAAACACTCACTCCTTTCTTTGCTTCATATTGATGTATAGGCACCATTTCTCATATCCCGTGATGGTTCGGTACAAAAAGCGCTGTTTGTGACCGCGTGTTGTTCGATAGCGGGCGAGTTGCTGAGAAGTAATTTGAAGTCGACTTTCTTTGTATTTTTCGTTGAGCTCGTGAGGCAGCCCTTCATGGTTCTCACTTCAAGAATAGGATTCATAAGTTATACACTCGTTGGGACAAGTTTATTGATGTTCAGGGAGACTATACTGAATAATAAAGTGTATTTCAAAAACGTTCCAAGGAGTAGGAGCAGGAATAGTGCAGCCTAGAGCATCCAAATCCCTAACACTAAGTACAGATATCACAATTTTCCATGCTCTTCGCGTATAATGGAAACAGTGGAAATCATATCCAAAAGAGGGTTCAAGAAAGTAAAAATGAAAATACTTTCGAACATCCAATCGGTTCTCAAAGCCTTGAATAGTTTCACATTCAAGTCGAAAGTCCTAATAGAGTTTAACAATGCATTCAACAAACTGAACACTTATAATCAGGTCTCACTGATTTGAGTGCCAGGACATGAGGGATACCAAGGAAACACCAAGAAGGCAGACTTTTATGCCAAAAAAGGGGCAGAAGGGCTATTTATTGGAGTAAACCCATTTTTCGGCTTTAATAAAAATAATATAAAACAGGAAACCAAAGAATGGATCCAAACTAAAATTAGGGAACACTGGAACAGCACAAGCGGCCTTAGGCACTCCAACAAGTTTTTGAACTTCAATGCCAACAGAGCGAAATCTGCCCTAACTCTAGATAAAAAGGGCCTCAGATTACTATGTGGGGCACCTACAGGACACTTTTCCTGTAATAAACACTTTAACTTTAATAGGATTATCTAGCACAAGATCATGCAGGTTTTGCTGTGATGAAGAGAGGTCTATGGAATACTAATCACCAACTGTAAGGCATTAGGCCACACAGGAGACACAGAATCCTGGGCTCCTACCTACTAGAGGAGGAAGATCTACAATTGCTCTCTCCTAGGGAGCTGGTTCGATTCCTCGGTATACTAAATAATTATAATTAAGTAATTAGGGGCTAGGTCCGAGCGGACCTTTTTCTACTCACATTCCCTCAAAGGCGGTGCGGAACATTTGGCGGCAAGTGTTTTCCAAGCGAAGGTATCCGCAATTAAGGAAGCAGTGGATTGGGTGCTTACCTCGGTAATTACCGTTAAGGAATTAAATATTTACTCCGATAGCCAAGCGGCAATTAGGGCTTTCGGCTCGTTCTTTGTGCGTTCGAGAGTGGTGGGGGAATGTCTGGCTTCTCTCTCCATTGCATCCGAATACTTCGACATCAGGCTCATAAGGGTTCCCGGTCATCATCTCAACACCTTTTACTTAGCTGCCCTGCTCTCGTCTGGCAAAAGATTTAGACATGTGGGCTCTCATTTTTTCGCTACGCCTGCGGATAAAGCGGGTCTAAATATCACAAATTTGGTGAAGTTCATCAGTAGCTTGCCGCGGCTATTTACGAACGCAAATCAGCCACCGTCGGCGCCGTCGTAAAATGCATGGTCATCATCGTCTCTAATCCCAAAGCTTTTTCTTCCTTCCCTTCTCCTTTCTCCTCTCCAATGTATGGCATCACAACGGACGAATTTTCAATATTCGTCCAAGTGTGCCTTAAGCTAGGGCAGCCATTTAACCTAACCTAACCTAATTAGGGGCGCACAATAGATCAATCTGGTCGCAGTGCATAAAGGCTTTAGCCTAACCCGTACAACCATTACCAAAGTGGGTTTCAAACCATAAAAGTGTGTTTTTCTTACCGCAGCGCAAATTTCATTCAACAACCTAGTAATTTGCTTATTAAAAGTTGATGTATTACAAATGTGACCATGATTGTGTGAGGGCATTTGTGGCCCTTGAAATAATTTGTTTAGTATTTAGAATAGTGGGAAAAAATCCGTCCGTTTGACTTTTTATAGGAAAGAAATATGAGATGTTTAATGGGCGTGCAGCTACAACTAAGGTCGATTGAGTTTTGAGAATTTGTGTAAATATCAGTGTAAATGCGAGTGTAATCGAGAGGCGGTGATGAGACCTAACCACGCATTTGAACTTTTTCATTTTAATTTTGATTATGCTTTGCTTATTAGATCTGACACAGAAAATCAGAAACCTAAGTAAGAGGCGATGCCCACCAGTTACAAATTGTTACCACCTACTAACCTTAGTGAGATAAATTACAGAATACAATAAATTTATCTCTTTATATATCTGACTTTTAATTTTCAATTAACGGTTATAATCGTCTTTTTATGACTTTTAAAACGCTTGCAACCGACCACCAGCATTGCTACGACTATTAAAAATAACTTTGGCGGCAAATAGCCAATGCATTAACGCATCGAAGCAATAATCAATATTCATGCCTATTGGGTTAAGGAGATGAAGAGTTGTTTGACAGCCGATTAGCGCATGGCTGATACTCTGCGCCACTGCCCTTTTAAGTCAACGCAAATTGTTTACTGTCTTCCATAATTGGAATGCACGTGCATAAGCTTTGCCAGCAAGTACATGTTTTCATACCCATCCAATGCCTGCATATGTTTTTTATGATTGAATGCTTGTGCATAGTTTGTATGTACTCGTATTTTCCCACATTAATTCATTCAAATGATTTACTAACGAGTGTGAAGACTCATCGATAGCGACGGCTATGCGATGCGATGCGTCAGACTATGACTGATATGTGGCGCTGGCTTGAATTGCTGCAGGAAATTAGGCATATCGCCGCATATGCGCTCGCTTACATGGGCTTAGAAATAAATGTCTTCAATTGAAGTAATGTAAAATATCATACGAGACTAAGCAAAATACATTTTCTTATTGCATTCATAGAAATATTTATGCACAAATAAACGCCAAGAGTCGCTTTTACAGCAGCCAGCATCCGAGTGGAAAAAACAGTAAAGAGATACGAGGAGGCAAAAGTTCGGTAAATCGCTGGTATTTTTAATTTATTGAAACATTTAGAAATACTATTACTTTTGCAGTAGTCTTAAGATGTTTCATTTTAAATTTCAGAAAAATCGGTTCAAATAGAGACGAGAAAACGTAAAATAAGTGAGGCAATGCCAGTAGAAATACCGTCACCGACGTGGCAGGAAATTCGTTCGGTTAGCGTAGGATTTTGTGACAGTCAGCTTAGAGTCGACCAACTGTTTTCCACGGTTACCTTAGCGTAGAAGGGATTTTCATTAGGAAATTCCTTTCCAAGCAGAGAATGGGAGGGTGATAATCACAATCACTGAGTATATCCGTATAGGAGTCTAAGATGGTTGACTGTCCCTGTGTGACAGTCTTCCATTGTGAGCTCGCTCTGAGCCTTAAAGCGGAAGAAGCCGCTGAGTATTTGCAGAAGAGATCTAGGAGGGACAGATGCAATATGATATCCAAAGCCATGGATGGCGTGGTTTTCATGACACAATATATTGCTAATTCCGCTGATCTCTGCACCTTATTCAATAAATTAGAATAGGTTTTTGTCTGTATGGGCCCAGAAAGTAAGCCTGCAGTCAAATTGAATACCTAAGTATTTCACTACTTTTTGGGTCACTAAGGACGTGTCGCCTATTTGCATGTGACCTCGTGTCATAAGGATGACTTCGGTTTTATGTTTCAGTCCGTGGTCCTCAAGCCATATTTGCGTCCTTCTCATGACTTGGTTTAGCTTCCTTCGAGCGTCCTCAGTGACCTGAGCTGGTATGACCGCCGCTATATCGTCCGCGTATCCCCTTCGATGTGTATCTTCTGGCATTTCTATGCTCAATATCTCATCGTAACGGCACCGAGAATAGATCTTTGAGTTTCGCCAGACATTATCGCTTTTGTTTCTGTCTATCTGGCCCTCTGGTGTGACGTACAGCAGTTCACGCCCACTCTGGTAGCTCGGGAGAATACTTAGCATGTATAAAGGTATTCGAAACCTTTCTCGTAGTGCCCTTATAATGTCTATCCATCGTAGTCTGTTAAAGACATTTTGTATACATCAAGCGTTGCCAGGACGGTGATGCGGTTCGGGAAGTGGCGTCTGCGTTGAGTGCTGCTTACCACCTCCTCTATTGCGCCAAGGGTTGATTTTTCGCGGCGCAAACCGTATTGTCTTACTGACAGTTCTCCTGCCCTCTCCACAGTATGCAAAGCGGACGCCAAGCTGACGGTTGCACTGATTAATGCGATAGCCGCTTCAGCGATTTTGGTGGAGTTCATCAAAGCGCACCAGTCGTTTCTTTCTCAAGTTAACCGCTGCCAGTTGCACACCAAGTGAAACCAAGTCCTTCTCCACCTGATCTCTCTAACGCAGAGGAGGAGGAAGGCCTACCAGCAGCTGTTACCGCATCGAGTAAAGATACCTTAAGGAAATTGACACAAATGGCGTACAAAGTGCTTGCTCCCATTCTCGCACAAAACTACGACGAGATGCTGACAGCGGTGCATTTTTTGAAGTTCATTGATTTAAAATTATTGTTATAAATGGAATTTAAAAGTATTAACTTTATAAATTTAATTTAACTATGAGATTAGACGTAAAATACGTGATGCAAAGATTGATTAGATGAACAGCCAGTGTGAAGAGATTGAAAGACTACAAAAACTACATGACGATTTCAATCTTCACAAGAAACTTAAAAAAACTGCCGGAATTTATCGCAAAACTATGTCTAATTTTTTATTGGATGACAATAATGAAGTTGTGTTTGATCTTTGTGAAAAGAAAAAAGTCTGGCAAGAATACATTTATTCCCTTTTCTCGGACACTAATAGATCTGCGTATCAGTCAGCACCTATTGAAAATTTAGCAGGACCTGTTATAACAAAAGACGAAATAAAAAATGCCATAAAAAGATCCAAGGATAATAAGGCAACAGGTCAAGATGAGCTTCCTTCTGAAATCCGGAAATTAATAAATGACGAAAATATAGAAATCCTCGAAATAATTTTTAACTATATTTACGACATGGGAAAATACTCACAAGACTGGCTTAGATCTACTTAATTTGGATTTAAAGAAGGCATGGGCAGACGTGAAGCGCTATTTTGTATTCAAGTATTAGTTGAAAACTGCAGAGACGTTCAAAAATATGTGTTTATGTATTTCATAGCTTATGAAAAAGCGTTTGACACTGTTCAGCACGAGAAGCTCATTAAGATTCTACAAAACATGGATATCGATACAGAAGAAATTCAATGTATACGCAATCTTTATTGGCAGCAAACTGCAGAAGTTAACATAAACAACGAAACTACAGACGCTATACCTATACTAAGAGGGGTTAGACAAAGATGTATTCTCTCACTATTACTATTTAACATCTACTCCGATAGAATCTTTCATGAAGGATTAGAAACTGGCATTAAAGTAAATGGGATAAACATTAACAACATCAGATACGCTGACAACACAACTCTCTTATCAGACAGTCTAAGTGGACTACAGGAGCTAGTCAATGTTGTTACGCGTTGCAGTAAAAACTTCGGTTTAAAAATCAATATTAATAAAACTAAATATATGATTGTCAGAAGAAAAAACGCCTATGTTGACACAAGCTTAACAATTAATGACATGCTCATAGAAAGAGAAAAAAATTCAAATACTTAGGTTGCTGGATTAACGAAAATTTGAATTCTTCAAAAGAAATAAAAGCTTGAATTGGAATTTCTAGGGCTGCATTCCATAAATACAAAAAGGTTGTTAATAATCTTGACTTCAATATTAAATTGAAAATTCGATTCGTTACGAGCTGTCTGTATTTCTGTATGCTATGGAGATACGGACCATTAAAACCACTGAAATGAATAAAATGGAAGCATTTGAAATGTGGATATATAGAAGAGTTCTAAGATTACCATGGACAGATAGAGTAACAAATGCTGAAGTATTGCGTAGAATTCAGCATGATCGACAATTACTCACCACCATAAAAAAAGAAAAGCTGCGTATTTGGTTCATATTATGAGAAACGACAAATATCATGTACTTCAACTAATCCTGCAAGGAAAAATAGAAGGCAAACGAGGCATAGACAGAAAACAACTACCCTGGCTGAGAAATATAAGACATTGGACTGGAATCGGCAATGTAGGAACTTTATTGGAGACAGCGAGAAATCGATACCTTTATCATGAAATTATAACAAATTTATATTAAACGTTAAATATTTTGTAATTCGATATTTAATTGTAATATATATTGTATGATCGCCTATATTCGGAATCGAATTGGCAAATAAAGAAGAAAAACTTAATAAATGCTTGCAAAAAATATAGTGCAGATATTTGGTTATAACCCGTTACCGATTAAAAAAGAAAACAAAAAAAAAAAACCGTTACATATCAATTTTTTAATTTGCACAATTTGTTTTTTGACTTTTTGTTTTTTCGTTTTGTATATTTCGTTCAAGTGTACTTGAGGTTTTTTTCTGTAACATTTTTGGAGTGGCACAGAAATTTCCGCATTGCTTGCCAAAGCGTCGACTTTTGCCTTTGCACACAATTAATGGCTTGTTTTTTGTTTCGCAGCGTTTTATTTTGGCATTCATTTGCCATTTTAAATTGCCAATAAGTTTCATAATTATCTGCTACACTTGTTATTGGTGCCTTGTTGTTTCTATTGCTGTAGCTGCGCTGACTCTAATTTTGCACTCATTGCAACAAATCGTGCGACGCATTTGTGCGATTTTTTTTTCTTCCTTCAAATATCATCAGCAACAGCAGCAGCAGCAGCAGCATAACTTAATGTCGATAGAAGACTGTTGTTGCTCTTGTTGTTGTTGCTGACTGGCGCACTATTCATGCGCTTAGGTAGGTAAGTAGATGTCTACTGGCGGTGGTGGTACATTCAAGCAAAGTTGTTATTGTTGTTGGTGTTTGTAGCGCTGTTGGCGCTTTGTTTTCATAAGTCAAGTTCAATTTGGTACAAGTGTTTTTGGCTGAGTCGTGTTTTGTAGCTGTTATTGCTGTTGTTTTTGCTGTTGTTATTGCTATTGTTAGTAGCATTGTTGAACATGAGGAATTAAGTTATTAAGCATTGTGATTGTTTGCCTTAGTGCCGTCGATACATCGCCAATTACACGATCTTATACAGATAAGACAAATGTAAAAAATCATGACTATAATGAATGCGATATTTTTTCCGCTGATTTCCGAATAAATTTAGTAGAGAAGGGCCGTCAAAATAACAAGTTGGATTTGCACATTTGTTTAACATTAACCTTTGTAAGGTTCTTATCAATTATTATTGAACATTTGAATGACTTTTTTTATTGAGAAAACACCCATTTAATAATTCATAGCAAAGGCACGATTGAATTATACATATGAAGGCATGTGTGTGTGTGTGTGTTCTAAAAATATTTGTTAGTCATCACAAAACACAAAGAGTGGCGTTGTAGCCCACTCCTATATTCTTTGTTTCTTCCGCGTGTGTGCTCGCTCATGTGGTGAAGAAACCTCGTTTTCGCATGCAATGCGATTGAGGTCTTCACAGTTTTTTCTTCCGTTTTGTAATATTTCTAAGAAAACAAGAATTTGTAAAAGAAGATTCGCTTAGTTCGCTAAAATATGCTGCTGATTTTGCTTTATAGATGTCGTGGCCGCCTAAGCGATTTTGGATGAGTTCGACAAAATGAGACGGCCGTTCCTTCCAACTTCTAAATGGCGCCAGTTAGACGCAACAGGTGAAGTAAATTTCTTAATTTGATCTTTCCAACGAATAGGGCAAGTTGCGGGTACGCTAACTAAAGGGTGATTTTTTAAGAGCTATAGGAAAGTTTTTCAAAAAAACACACGTAAAATTCAGAAAAATGCATGCAATTTTTATTTAAATCGATAGTACAGTCCATATAATTTAATGTTTGAAGGTTATTTCATGCAAATGATGACCGAGACTGCGCTTCAGATTGTCCATCCGCTTAGTCCAATTTTGGCATACTCTTTCGTTTCGGCCGGTATCTCACATATAAATGCTTTAATGTTGTCTTCCAATGCGTTAATTGAAGCAGGCTTGTCTGAATAGACATGAGCTTTAACATAGTCCCACAAAAAATAATCTAAAGGCGTTATATCGCACGATCTGGGTGGCCGATTGGCAGGTCCCGAACGTGAAATAAAATGTTCGCCGAACTCGCCTCTCAACAAGTCCATTGTTACGCGTGCTGTGTGGCATGTGGCACCGTCTTGCTGAAACCACATGTCATGCAAGTCACGCACTTGCATTTTGGGCAAAACAAAGTTGGGTATAATTTCACGGTAGCGCTCACCATTCACAGTTACGTTACGATTCGCAGCATCTTTGAAGAAGTACGGTCCAATGATACCTCCAGCCCATAGACCGCACCAAACTGAGACTTTTTCTGGATACCTTGGTAGCTCTTGCAATTGTTCTGGCTGATCTTCACTCCAAAATCGCCAATTCTGCTTATTTGCGTACCCATTCATCCAAAAATGAGCTTCGCCGCTGAACACAATTTTTCGATAAAAAGTGGATCTTAAACTTTCTTAACAGAACACGCATTTTTATAATAAAATTCAATGATTTGCAAGCGTTGTTCGTTTGTAAGACGATTCATGGTTAAATTATAGACCAAACTGAAGATGTTTGACAGTGAAACAAAACACGAAACGTGCGTCAGCTGTTTAAACCAACTGTTTAAAAAGATAATAACTAAAAAATCAATTAAAAAAAAAAAAACTTTAATTTGGTAATTTTAAATTTAAGTATTTTATTTAAAGTATTTCGTTTTATACGTAAGCAACGCTGCGTTCACCAGCTACTTTTTCATATTTCCATACTATTTTTGCGATACGAGATTCATAAAATATTTACTAGAAGCTACGATGATTGTTTCATTTTAGAATCAAAAGTAAAAAGTTTGAACTTTTTAGCTGGCACCTGCTATTTATCAGCAATTAGACTTTTGCTATTTTGGCTGACCTCATAAAAGTGAAAGGTAAATGCGCTAGCTGCCATAACTGAAGCTTTTGTACGGGTAAGCAAACGTATGGCAGATGGCCTTAACGGGGGCGTTGCTAATAGCCAGGCGATCGGGCAAATTTTGCTGCAGATCATTTATCAAAATTCAAAGTCCACAAATCTAAATAAGTAAACGAATTTATTTATAAGCTTTTGTATAACGGTAATTTTAGCACTTAATTACAAATGCAAATATATACATACATACATACGTAAATATGTTAGAGGATGAATTTGTGTAATTTTCCAGTGACTGTCAATGGCCGTAGGATACATGAAATTGCCTGCGTTTGTTGTCTCAATTGTTGGCCCAATGATCTTAGTTACAAAATTAGATTTTGGGAAATCAAATGAAAACGAATAGAGTGAATAATGATATGTGGAGATATTTTCAATTGTCTGTTACTCGCTCTCGACCTCTCGAGATTGCACAAACCGCATTAATATTATTGTTATTTTTAATATTGAAGAATCAGGGTAGTGAGACCTGGACTAAAAATGACAATTCCCAGCTAAGTGCAGAAAGAAAAAAAATATATTGTACATAAAAGAAAAATTTTAATTGATAACTGAAGCCTTTAGCAGTTGGCGTCAGTTCGGTAGATTTTTTTTAATTATTTGCCTATGTATACTTTAACCGGTGATTCGATTACAAGATTTTTTAAACGCATGTTTAAATCACAGTTCACATTGGTTTAAGAGAAATCAGGTCAAGTTCCCCATGCGGCATCGCAATGGGCTATGAGCTTCAGAGTGTCTCAAAGTGGACAAGTGCGACAACCCTAACCCTAACCCTAACCTACCCTAATGCTGACAAATTTTCCAGTACTCTACCGCCTTTACCGGTCTCTTTACGTTTGAAAATGTTTAGAAAATATTGCAAATTTAGTTTCTCAAACCACCAGCCTGCTCCCCAACACACAATCCAAGTGCTGTTTGACCAACGCAAACAGATTCTTCGGCCAATCCAAGCGGTTCGAAGATAACAATAACGGCAATATACATACATATATTAGAGTTTCCAGGAGAAAACTTATTAAAATGACATTAATAGGACCCTAGACTAAATCTGAGGCCATGATACAGCGCCACGCAGCTCGTTAATTCATAGATATTTTGCGCACCAGCTTCTTTAGCGTATTATCAGCTATATGGACAACATCAAATGATCATTTTGGTTGCGGCGTCCTGAAAGATCGGTGTTATGGGGTTAGGGGTAGTTAGAGGCGCGAAAAAGTGATGATATTTGTTTTCATAGTGGTTTATTAATGTTCTTGTATTCTTTAATTTTTTAGTATTTTTAGGTGTTTTAACTTTACTTTAATTTATTTTACTATTTGGTGTATTTATTATTTGGTTTTTATTAATTTAAATCAAATTAAATGTAAATTTAATTCATTTCATTTTACTTTATTTTTCATTATTTTTCTTTATTTTGCTTTATTTTATTTTACAATTTTTTTGTTATATTTAATTTAATTTAATTTTATTTATTTTACTTATTTAGTATTCTTTTTCTTGTTATACTTTATTTAGTTGTATGCTACTTTATATTTTTAAATTTAATTTTTTTATTGTTGTTTCATTTTACTTTACTTACTCAAATATTCAAAGCCCAACCAAGCTGTGATCTGTGCCGAGAGAAGAAGCAGTAAATTATAATTTAAGGCTTTTCAATGTATTAGTAAAAATAAATTAATTTGTTGGATAGCGAAAATATGTTTATTTAGGAGAAAAAAAATACTCAACAAGAGTTTCCTAAAAATTAATTAGTGAAAGAATGTAGAATGAAATATGCGAATGGAAATTTTTTCACACCAAATAGCCACAAATTACATATATCAAAAGTAGAAAGTGAAGCTGAGCAATGAAAAAAAGCAGAGGTAATTAAATGGCAAATTATTGGTTCAAAAGTACATATTTGTAATAAAATATTTACTCACCATAAATATTCACTAATTATATATATATCATGTGAGTATTTGTGTGCTTGCTCTGCAATGCTCACGTTCCACGCATAGCAGTTGATGATGTGAATTTAAATTGCTGCGATTCACAAGAAATGAAAAAAAATACAAAAAAAAAATAAATACATTTTAAATCCGAAACCTAATGAAATTTTAACAGAAACATGTTTTTGTTGTTATTATTTCTCTTTGTTTTTTGTTTTTTTTTTTGGTTATTTTTGAAGTCAATGGCAATTACTACGCATGAATTGGTTAAATTTGCTTGGCCAATTGGCCGATGTTGTAAAGTAAAGCGCAAAGCTTAAGGTCACCACATATAGACGTAGGTATATTTTGTCATTCATTCACTTACACATGTATACATACAGGCATAGTACTTAATTGGTGGTAAATTCAAAATACGCAAGCTTCTGTTGAGGTGAATAACCAATTTCGTGCATTCATGCAAGCGACCAGCTGTCAAAGAGGTGCGTTCGTTCAAGCAAAGAGAGTAGGCAGTTTATGTTATACGCTGCAGAGTGTGGATGTGCAGATGTAGTACGAACATATATATATACATATGGTACATACATACACCCAATGACTTAGTAATATAAAATTATATTGTTATTTTCTTGAATTTGCTCAGTGTAGCCCCTGAATATTTAGCTGGCGAAAAATTCAAAACAATTGTGAAATTAGTGATTCAAATTAAATAAATTTTCAGTTAAAATTATGTACATATGTATGTATGCACTATAATTATGGAGCGGTTTCATGTCAGCGATACAAGAATTTTGGACAAGTTCTTACATTTTTATTAAAATTGGTTTATTTATAGGCTTCAGTATAATTAGTATGGCAAAAGTAAGGTGAAAAAAATTTAAAAAATTATATAAAATTTACAATAAATTAAAAAAAAAATAAGTTTATAAATGAATTTATAAAAAAATATACAATACATAAAAAAATTACATAAAATTATAAGGGGTGGTTAAATTTCAAGGGCTGATGTTGAATGTGAACCACACCTAAACGTCAACGGCACCGTTGGACTTCTTTCTTTGGGGTTATTTGAAAGAAAAGGTGTACGTCGATAAGCCAGCAAAAATTCAAGAGCTAAAGGATGAGATAATTCGGCACATTAACGGCATAGAACCTCAATTATGCCTCAGCGTCATCGAAAATTTGGACCATCGGATGGAGGTGTGCCGCCGAGGCCGTGGCGGCCACTTGGCCGCGATTTTGTTCCATACGTAATTGAGCCACACCAATATTATCATAATAAAAAGAAAAATGACAATAATTTCTCAAAAAAATTGTATTTTATTCAAAATCAACACCGGCCCTTGAAACTTAACCACCCTTTACATAGCACTGGTAATACAATGGACCCTAGAGGTCTAAGTGAGGTCTTTTTACAGATCAACCAACATTTGTTTGGTTTTATATTAAGTTATCCTTACAAAAAAAAAAATTGTTTCCGTTATTTATCAGGAAAAACGTTTCTTTGGAAAACACCTCCATCAGATTTGCTTCTTAGTTTGTTACTCTGCTTAGTGTTCCCTGAAAGTTTTATGATGGGATTCCCATAACTTTTGGAATTATATTCGAATGCTTACACCGAGGCAGTGAAAAGTACGGAGGATGTGTAAGATTTTCATTTGTCAAAAATAGTTTTGATATCAAGCGAAAAAGAATATATCCGGCTTTAAAAGAAATGTTACCTTTCGCTAGGCAAAATATAGATTGTTTGCGAATGCTTATTTCACATATTTTATACCAGCAAAATTCAACTATTTTTTTTAACGTTTTTATAAAACAGCACAAGAACGAAGTTCAAAAGTAAAATTTTATTTTTTCAATAGCTAAAAATTTTAAATAATATACCTTCAAAGTTTTAAATACTTTTACTTCTACTGTAATAATACAGCAACCATAGCCTGGAGAGGTGTAACCACTATACATTTTTTACGGCCTACGCTTGTTTTGTAGATCACTTCGAATCCACACCGAATACCAGTGTCGTTTGAGGATGGATCCTTCACTACTGGAATGCAATTAAAACTTCTTCAAAAAAAGGTCCTAAAAGGCTTTTAAGGGGAGAAACCGGTTTAGATCGATAAAAAAATAGATTTTTTTTTATTACATAAATCGTTAGTATAACTACTCAAGAATCTGTGGTAAAAATTTTAAAGCGAAATTCGCATTATTCCCGATTCTATGAGCACTTAAGTGACTGCCCGTCGGTTCCGCACCGTAGCGCGCGTTAGTTAGAACGACGTTTTTCTCGAAACTACTTTTTTTCAACTGGTGGGAATTCTAGCTTAAAAAGTTAACGACCAATCGTTCTAAAATTTTTCGGGTTTTTTTCTTTTTTCAATTTTAATCTATATGAACCTAATTCTGGGATTATATTATTACTTAAAATATGGGTTTTTAAGCAAAAAAGATTAAAAAATATGGTATAAAAAAACTACTTTGTGTTCGAGAGCCTCAAAAACATGCAATTTTCAATTTTTTTTTACCACAATTAGGTTCATTTTCTTAGGAAATATGTTGTTAATAAAAAAAATTGCTGTTGATTTCAGAGAAAAATTGCAACTTCAGGAATTCCCACCAGCAAGACACTCGGATGGCAATCGCCCTTGGACAGCGCGCTCTAACGCCACTATCTCCCGCGGAAATAGCTTAAAAATATAAATAAAATATCCGCTAAACTTAAACAATTTCAGATTATTCCTTCTTTGTTCTAAAAATTCTCGAAAAACACCAAAATTTTGGCCTCCTAAACCGGTTTCCCCTCAAAACGAAAAAGGTTTTGATAATTGCAGGCTAGAAATCACTTGAAATTCCATGATATGCACTTGACATTATAGTTATTAAGATATCGGCAAGTTAATTTGGTCTAAGAAGAAGAAGAAGAAGAAAAAAGCACTTGAATCGCAGTGGTAATGCTACGATTTTCAGTGCCCAGTGCTGTGAGCACCAATGAACTTGCCCGCTGTTGTGAATTTGCACACACACACCCACATGTTCACACACGCGTTCATTTGTAGTTGGCCGGCACTCGCATAAGTACAGCATTCTTGACCGCCGACAAGGTTCACTGCGTGCCTGTGACTGCTACTACAAAACTACAGATTTGATTGAGTTTAAATTGACATTAGTGTATTTGCTTTGCGGTAATTGCTGCTGTTGTTGGGCTAAGTGGATATTTAGCTGCAACATTTTTCTAGCAAGTCGTTGACATTTTATACGCTCGGGTGTCACAATATTTTTTTCACCATGCCTGAATTCCTTTCAATGGCTCTTTCAAAGCCCAAAAGAATTAATGAGTAAATAAAATTAAGTAAAAAAGCAAAATAGATAATAAATTACCTTTTGTGTTAAATCATTGTTGACTTTTCATGAATGGTAAAATAAATTAATTTAGCAGAAATGATTCATTAAATTTTGGAATATTCGGCTTCTAGCGGATAATGCATACAGCTGTGTGCAAAGTATAAGCAGCGCGAAATTAAAAAAAAAATTGTTATTATTGGTATTTGTTTTCTTTATTAGTATACTGGCTACTAGTACCTTCGGTGCTAAAAAATAAAAAATATTAATAGTGAAAAAGGAATTAAATAAATGTGATTTTTTTTTTTATTTCATTTTCTTATAAAAACTTAGTTCAAACTATTACAAAAATCATGCAACTCAAAGTTTCACACTTTGCACAAAATTTAAAAAAAATTTCAAACAATTTTAAAATTGTCAATTAAAATTATTCAAAAAAATTCTTTTTTTATATAAATATAATATATAGTTCAAAACAAAAGTCATGCAACTCAAAGTTTCAAATTTTGTACAAAATTTATTTTTTTTTAATTTTCATAAAAATTTCGAAAACAATTTGATAAAATTTTAAAAATTTATATAAAAATTTTCACAAAAGTCCTTTTAATAAAAATTTCAAAATTTTTTATAATTTTTTTTTTTAATTCTTGGTATGCAGTTTTGTAGTTCATAGATTTTGGCTCAAAATGTGCATTGAATTTTTATCACTTTTTTTTATAAAAATATAGTTCAAAACAAAAGTCATGGAACTCAAAGTTTCAAACTGTGTACAAAATTTAAAAGAAATTTGAAAATTCTCATACAAATTTTGAAAAGAACTTGTATAAAAAAAATTTTATAAAAATTTCAAAATTTTGAATCAAAATTTTTGAACAATTTTTGGTATGCAGTTTTTTAGTTCACTGAATTTTGGCTCAAAATGCGCATTGATCTTTTATCACTTTTTTTATAAAAATATAGTTCGAAACAAAAGTTATGCAACTCAAAGTTTCAAACTTTGTACAAAATTTAAAAAAGTTTTAAAACTTTTCATACAAATTTCAAAAAAACTGAAAAAAATTTAAAAAATTTTCCTAAAAAGTTCAAAATTTTTAATCACAATTTTTGAAAAAATGCTTGGTATGTTTTGTAGTCCCTTGAATTTTGGCTCAAAATGTGCATTGATTTTTTATCACTTTTTGTTTATAAAAATTTAGTTCAAAACAAAAGTTATGCAAGTCAAAGATTGAAATTTCAATTTCAAAAAAACTTTGTACAAAATTTTCATTAAAATTTCAAAACCTTCGAAAAAATTCTTGGTATAAAGTTCTGTAGTGCATTGAATTTTGGCTCAAAATTTGCATTGATTTTTTATTATTTGATTTTGTTGACGGTGGTATACAATTTCTTATTTATAAAGCATGTCGAAAGTTGTTTATATGGAGAAAGTCAGAAAACCGGAAACAAAAAACAAATGTTAAAAATCAACTCGAATTTTGAACCAATTGCAACTTGCAAAATTTTATCACTTTTTTTATAAAAATCTAGTTCAAAACAGGAGTCATGCATATCAAAGTTTCAAACCTTGTACACAATTCTCATAAAAACTTCAAAAAAACGGTGTAAAAAATTTAAAATATTTTCATAAAATTTCAAAATTTTGAATCAAAAATTTTGAAAAATTCTTGGTATGCAGTTTGCAACTCAAAATTTCAAACTTTGTAGAAAATCTAAAATTTTTAAAAATTTTCATAAAAATTCTGATTAAAAATTTTAAAATTTTTATATTAAAAAAAAAACATTCTTTGTAGTACATTGAATTTTGGCTCATGCACTTTCTTCTATACAAAGGACGTCGAAGTTTGTTTTTTTATATATGAAGGAAATCAGCAGACAGCTAACAAAAAACAAATGTCAAAAATCAACTCCAATTTTGAGCAAATTTGAACTTGCAAAATTTTACCAAAATTAAATGGGCTACAGAACTGCATACTCGAAATTTTTCTAAAATTTTTGATTAAAAAATTTGATAGAAGTGATAAAAAATTTAAAATTTTTCTAAAATTTTTGATAACAAATTTGAAAGTTTTATGAAAATTGGTAAATTTATTTTTTAACTTTTTACAAAATTTCAAACTTTATTTTATATGTTTTACATTATTATAATAGCTACATTTTGATAAAATTTATTGGGAGGTTGAATTAGTTTTAAAGGTGACACACAGATGGCGCTATTTATCACTTTATCGCGTTGGCAATACTGAATATATATTCATGACAAAGCCTCATCCCTAGGCTTTGTTTATCAGTATCTGTCATTTCGCTGAAGTATAAACAACGCAGTGTTTTCGTGCTCCGAGTATGTCAACTTTCGTGCCGTCGAAACGCAATTTGCGGGAAGCTTTGCTTTTCTGCTTCAATTTGAAAAAAAAATACAGCCCAAGCCCGTGAATTGTTGCAGGAGGCCTACCCGGACCATACTCCGTCGATTTCAACATGTGAGTACTGGTTTCGACGATTCAAAAGTGGTGATTTTCACACCGAAGACAAGGAGCGTCTTGGCCAGCCCAAAAAGTTCGAGGACGCGGAATTGGGGGAATTGGTAAACGAGGACTCGTGCCAAACCCAAGAAGAGCTTGCTGAATCATTGGGCGTTGATAAATCAACCGTTTGCAAGCGTCTAAAAGCGATGGGAATGATCCAAAAGCAAGGACATTGGGTCCCGTACGAATTGAAGCTGCGCGACGTCGAACGGCGATTTTTTACGTGCGAATTGCTGATCGAGCGACAAAATCAGAAGGGTTTTTTGCATCGGGTGGTGACTGGCGACGAAAAATGGATCCACTACGATAACCCAAAACGCAAAAAATTATGGGGTTTGCCCGGCCACGCATCAACGTCGACGGCCAAGCAGAATATTCACGGCAAGAAAATCATGCTCTGCATTTGGTGGGATCAGGTCGGCGTTGTATATTTTGAGCTGCTCCAACCGGGCGAAACAATCACGGGGGATCGTTACCGACTGCAATTGATGCGTTTAAGCCGGGCATTGAAAGAAAAACGGCCGGAAACGGTAAAAAGGCACGACAAGGTTATTTTGCAACATGACAACGCTCGGCCGCATGTTGCTCAACCTGTCAAAAAATACCTTGGAACGCTTGGCTGGGAAGTGTTACCCCACCCGCCGTATAGTCCAGACATAGCTCCCTCCGATTATCATTTGTTCCGGCATATGAGTCTCGATTTGGCGGGCCAGCGGTTCTCCTCGTACGAGGCTACCAAAATATGGGTTGAGTCATGGATAGCCAAGCAGCGGCCAGAATTTTGGAGAAACGGCATCCGGAAATTGCCCGAAAGATGGGCGAAAGTTGTAGCTAGCGATGGCCAATACTTCGAATAAAATAATATATTTTGTACCGTTTTTTCACAATAAAGCCCCAAATCTTCGAAAAAAACCTTTAAAACTAATTCAACCTCCCAATAATTAAATAGTAAAAAGTTCGCGCTGCTATTATTGTGAACGCAGCTGTACATATGTACATGACTATTATATAATATACGAATTTTAGTAAAAAAATAAAGCTGTATTTAAAAATTTTACTACTACAATAATTGCGAAGAAAAATAACAATAACAATATGGACTGGCATACATACATGACCCACAGCACGCAATTTGGCTTAAACCACCAGCAAATAAGGCTAAGTTTCATGTGTGTGCGTATGTATGTATGTTTTAAGTTACTGCTTGACTTTGGCACTTTTGGCTTAGTTACTTACTTTACTTGTACTTTTGACTGGTTTACCTTATACAATTATGCGATATACTTTAAAGATTTTAATACGTCAATTTTAGCACTTTTGCTTTTATTTTGGATCGCTTTAAACTTAATCAAAAAATCGTCGCATTTTTATTGATTCATCAACTTCCGTTTTTAGTTTGTGATTTTCTGTTGCTTGGTGGTTATTTTCTATCAAATATTGGCACTGACATTCTATTGTTGTTGTTACATTTTCTGCGTCATTTTACTGGTTTTGAGCTGCTGCTGCCGCTTACCTCATTTGTTATTGTTTGGGGTTATTGCACGCCCTTTCGGCTTTTTGGTATGGGATTGTGGTTTTGACTTCTGTTTCGTTTACTTTTTGTTGATTTAAAGGACAACTGCGTGAAATGCAGGTATGGACATGGCTCTTTCCGCTGCGAGTCACTTGCAGTTTTGTGAAATTCATAAAAAGCCTTGGGTAATTTTTGGTTGGCTTCTGCAGATCGTTAATAATTGCATAAGTTTACCAGAATCTTGTATAATATTACTCATTAATGAGTGTTATTCATACAGTTTTAAGTTGTTTAAGTCTGAATTGGTTAAACTAAAGTTCATTGCGTTTAACTGAACCCAAAAGGTCATCAATTAGTCATTATGTCGAGAATGACGTTAAAGTGTCTTTGCATATCAATTCAGAAATAATAAAGAAAGATAGAATTGCACAAGAGGCTCATTTTGCGCCTAGCCTAGTGTTGGCAAACCTCGGAGCACCATTTCCAGGATAACATCACGACACACAGCACATTTTGCGCGCGGCTGAAAAGCTGAAAAAAAAAATTTTAACTTAAAGCAGATGGCTATTGGATGAAAATGCCCCTGAGCACCAATTTTAACGAAGCGTTTTTTATTTTTACTTTAAATAATTCGATCTAATGACCTTTCGTTCACTTAGTTGCCAGCCGTTTTCCTTTACAGCATCCTCGGGCTACCATCCTTGTCCCCTTAGATACGTAGATTCAAGTGGTTTTAAACTAGCCACAGAGAAAACGGAGCTAATACATTGAACCTAAAGGTACATCCCGTTAGAAGTTAGTATGCAAACTTGTTCAAATACGCTAACTATAAAAAAGGTTCAGAAGTACCTAGGCATAAGAATGGAGACAAGACTTTCTTTCTGAGCCCAAATAAAATGCGCAGCAGAGAAGGCAAGCCAAAGGAAACGGGAAATAATGGTAGCTACCACGCGCTCCGGAGCTGAACTGAAGGCAAATGCGCTAGCGGTGTAAGCTCCTAATATCGTTACAACTAACGATAGCTAGGAAAGTTGGGCCTGTTAGCATCAGGTCAATTTGTTGATGCCGTTCGGCCAAAAATCGCCTTCATATGGTTTGAGAGCGAGCGGAAAAGATGGTAATCGGTCGGTGCAAGGTACGATATACGATATACGAATACGATGGATGCTGAAGGACTTCTCCTTCAAGCTCTGGGAGTACGGCTTTGACGACTTGTACAATATGTGGTCTGGCGGTGTCGTGAAGGAGTATGGTTTGACCATGTCGATCACGTATTTTCAGTCGAAAGCCTCATTCACGCAGCCTAAGTGGGCAATGTTGAGCTTCTTGTTGACCGTGGCATTCTTTTTGAGCATTTCCTAGTGCACCATGCCCTCCCAGTCCCACCAAACACAAATCATGATCTTCTTTGGATGAAGATCCGGCTGGACTCTCGGCTATGGCGTATTTCGTGGAACCATCCACTCCTTTCTTTGCTTCATATTGATGCACAGGCACCATTTCACATCTCCCGTGACGGTTTGGCACAAAAAGCGCTGTTTATGACCGCGTGTTGCTCGATGGCGGGCGAGATGCTGAGAACCAATTTGAAGGCGACTTTCTTTGTATTTTTCGTTGAGCTCGTGAGACATCTAGGATCCCAATTTTTCGGTAAATCCCATTGAATGAAGGTGATTGAGAATCGTTTTATGATTGCAGTTCATTTTTTGCAGCAATTCACAACTGGTTTGGCGTCCGTTCGCCTTCAAAATGATTTTAGACGTTCTTCATCGAATTCAGAAGGCTGCGGGATGTGTCATCGTCGTCAAAGTCACCATTTTTGATATATGCAGATCATACACGTCGCAAATGTCCTAGGCTGCTTCGACAGTTTTCTGACCTCGATGAAAAGCAAAGAAGAGCAGCTGTCGAAAATGTTGCTTTTTGCCTGCTGGAATCCATATCTAAGCCTCAAAACTAATAAAAAATTATATGTACATATATGATTGGCGCGTAGACCCATTTTAGGTGTTTGACCGAGCTCCTCCTCTTATTTGTGGCGTGCGTCTTGATGTTGTTCCACAAATGAAGGATTTTCAAGTTCAAGTCGATTCCGAACGGCAGATATTTTTTATGAGGAGCTTTTTCATGGCAGAAGAAGGAGGTTTGCTATTGAGTGCTGAGGGGCTATCGCTATTAAAGAAAACTTTTTCTTCATTTTGGTCTTTCACTGAGACTTGAACTTCCGTTCTCTCTGAATACCGAGTGGTACTCACACACCAACCCATTCGGCTACGGCGGCCGCCAACTCAATAACTCAAGAATACAATTAAGATAGTTTTGTAGAGCAGAAAGAGTTCTATCGAATGAATACTTACTCTTTGCCAAAAATCAAACAAATCGTTGTAAAGTAAAAGGAAATATAAAAACGCTGTGAACCTTTTCTCCAACCCTATATATGTTATGACCTCCCCAAGGTTTATAGTAAACCACGGGTAGCGTTTTTGTGCCGCTCCTCAAAGGATTTCAAAGATCTATGCATGGAAGGAAATTCAGCCACCATAGTTCGTTAAAATTTCGAGTACTTGTATGGCTCAGATTTATAAATGTCCTGCTGCTGACGCCATAAGTTCATTAATAGAAACTTCATCGGAAAAAGGACAAAAAACTACAGTTCAGACTGAATGAAATTCAAAAATTACTGCATTGAAAATGCAATTGCGATCAATTTCTTGTTGTTGTTGAAGTGGTTGAGTATTTCCACTGAAATAATCCTAATTAGTGACCAGCACCGCTTTACTACCACCGTCCTCGTATAATGATGTTTTTTGTATGTAGTGAGGTCCAAGTATAGCAGCAAATTCTTTATCTCGATGTCTGAGATCTCATTAATTTGCTGCACGAAAGGCTTACCAAAGAAGCGGAGTAGTGCCCTAGCTAGCCCCGGACATTCACCAGAGTGGTGGAAAAGACTTTACTTCGCACTTTCCTCTTGACAGCTCCTGCAGATAGGATTGAAAGGTAGATTGAGTATAGCTGCATGATCCCCTACTTTCCAATGGCCTGTAAGGGTTGCAGTGATGCGTGAGATGTTTGGCCGGGAGCATCATAACAGATCATTCGTCCTTTGGATTTTGTATGACGACCAGGTGTTTTTGTTGTAATACATGTAATTATTTGCTTTCATCTTCTTTCGGCTAAAGCAAGATAGTGTGAAACAATGGATGCTTTTAATGTGTTCAGTGGGATGGAGACTGCCACCGCCTCTGCTAAGTCTAGTGTCGAACCTTTTCTTGCTAGCTCATCCGCTATCTCATTACCCCGTATGTTCCTCTGACCGGGAACCCATATCAGAGTGATTTCAATACAATGACTAAGCATTTACAGCTCCTCTCTACACTATAAGTCTAGTTTGGATGAATTGGAGTTGGAGTCCAAGGCCTTTATAGCTGCTTGACTGTCTGAGAAGATAGCTACTCTTGCACTAACTTTCTTGTAGAGTTTTAATGATTTGCATGCTTCTCTGATCGCTAAAATTTCTGCCTGTAACACGCTGGCATAGTCAGGAAGACGAATTGACTGGGATAGGTTGAGCGGCTCCGAATGGAAGCCAGCTTCCACACCACAGTTCATCTTAGAACCATCGGTATAGATTTCGATGTCGTATCTTCCAATCAACTTCCCTTTGCTCTATTCGGATCTCGGTGGAAAACGTACCGTAAAGTCTTTCTTAAAGTTAAGGTTGAGGACAGTGTAGTCTGATCTGTTTTTGAGTTGCGACGGTCCCTGTTGGAGGATCTTACTGTGTCCGTACGACCTTGTTGTCCAGCTTCCTATGCCTCTGAGTCTCACCGCGCTGTAAGTAGCGATTGTTTTAATGTGTAAATCTAATGGTTGCAGATGAGTTAGTACATTGAGCGCTTCAGTAGGACTGGTGCTAAGCGCTCCTGTAGTTAAGATTCACGCTGTTCTTTGTATCTTGTTCAGCTTAGTTTTGTTGTATTTCTAGACTAGTGCCGCATATGTTAGCATTGGCCTTACAATGGCTGTATAGAATCAACCCAACATTCTCTTACACGTGTAAAGTGCTATATTCGCTTTCTTTACCCTGTACTCTACGTTGGACTTCCAGCTGAGTTTAGGGTCTAGGATAACACCACTGACGCCGTTTAGTTGTGGGAGATTAAAGTTTGGTACCTTGGTTTTCTTGGTGAATAACATCAGTTCAGTTTTTCTCGGGTTTACACTTAAACCACAGTCCGTGGCCCAATTGCTGAGTAATACCAGAGCTCCTTCCATAATCTCACTGATTGTGGTTGGAAACATTTCGGAGATCATGAGCCCTATGTCGTCCGAGTACGCCACTACTTTAATTCCCCTTCGGTTGAAATTGGTAAGGATGTTGTTAGCGACTAGTAACCACAGCAGAGGGGATAAGACTCCTCCCTGAGGGGTTCCCCTGCTGACAGAGCGTTTTACCGTGGTGTTGCCTACCTCACCGATGATTATTCTACTTTAAGCAGTTTCTTCTTACTGCTGGCAAATTTTAATTTTGAAAATCCAATTCGATTCCAACTTTTTGCAAATCTGCTGCGCCTGAAATCCTGCTTTATGCATTCATCCTCGTGTCTGAAAAACGCGTAACTTCCTGAAGCGCTATGTGCATCTCTGTTTAGTCATTCTTAGATAAATTTAGATATCATTTATAGCCGGTGGTGGTAACCTGAGTGGTAGCTGAGATTTTATCAGTTTGACAAAGTGTTAACATGATTATGGACGCGTGTTAATTTTTCAAACTGCGAATTATCTGCCAATGAGAATCTAAATACGGATTCACTTTCAGCATCAAGCGGCTGACAGAGCGAAAAGTATAAAAGAAAAGGAGACAATAAATACGCGCGTCTATGACATCAGTCGCAGGAGCTCTTAGGAGCTAATGGCTTTGCTAATATAACTGGAATAGTTCCTGCCTTAGTAATTCAAATAAAATTTTACACACACACATACGCACATGTTAGCTCACCGGAATGGAAGGCGAAGAAATTTAATTATAAAAATTATTGCTAATGTACCGAAATACAGAAAAGTGGTAAATTGAATTTGTTCCTTCAAAGTTTCCGAATTTTTGCGGGGATTACTTTGGCGGTTTTGCAGATCGCAAATTAACCAAAGTAAATCTTTTAATACACTTTAAGTATTATTAAAGCACGCAACAGCTTTTTAAATTGCGCTACGCTTATTGTAGTAAAAAAAAATTTAAGTGAAGTAAGCATAAAAAAGCAAAAAACAAAAAAAAAACAATATTTTAAAGTAGCGATAGTGTTAGTATTAATTGCGAGCATAACTCATTTTCAAGGCCATCGCGCAAACGCGGCTTAGACCTATCGGTGAGAATGAAAATTGTTTCTTTTCTTCGCGCGAATGTCGCTGAGCAGTAAGCAAAACAATGAGTTGCTAAGTAAATATATTTCTTACGTTGTACGTCTACGCCGGTGCTGGTTGGTAAACTAGAAAAATAAACTAAACAAAAGCGCAAATATTCAGTCAAATCAGTAGTGAACATAAAATAATAAATAAAATTGTAAGTTTGTCTTTGTTTGTTTGTTTGTTTACCTGATGCTGTGATTTTGCGCTTCTTCAACTTGGGGCTGCTGAGGTTGCTATAAAAGACTGTCGCCTTTTTTTATTGCTAGCAGCGGTGGCAGCGCCAGCTCAGCGCAAGAGCTTGTAAATTGTCAACTCGGCTGGCAATGCGCGTGCAAAAGATGAATGATGCCATTGCGGATGGTCGTTTTCGACGTTGGTCTGTTTTTTTATTTTTCGTATTTTTTTTTGCCCGCTCGACTGCTGACATAATTCATGCTTTGGACACTATGTACGAAAATAAAAGAAAATTCCATAAGAACTTTTAAGAAGCTACAAAAAGGGGGGACAAAAACATGAGAGACAATAGCATTGTAGTTTTTGTAGATGAATATTTCGTTATATTTGCGGGATAAGTCGCTAGTTTGCTCAGGTCCGTTTGCTTGGGCGCGTAAAAGCGTGAGTGTGGCGATAGTTAAGTGCTTGGAAGCTGTAGTCGGAGTGACTTGTAAACAAGTGAATGTTGCTGGCGATAAGCGGTGAGCAATTCTTCATTCTGTAACATACCTAGATACGCTTATGTACGTATGTAGGTTCATATATAGTAATATAAATAGGTAACAATATGTGCAGACTAGGGATGTTAGTCCCGATATCCCGACAAGGTTAGGAATGTCAATACCGACATCCCGAAATTTTTTAAGTCACGAATATTTCGGAATTTTTTTGGGATTTGCATGTTTATATATAGTAACATGGCTGCTCCCAAAAATTTCGGGATTTTTTTGAGAAAAACAATTCCGACATCCCGATATTTTTTAAGTCCCGATTCTTTCGGGATTTGTATTTTCTTACGAAAGCTATGAATGTCAATACCGAAATCTCGAATTTTTTTTAAGCCCGGAATATTTCGGGATGATTTTTCGAGACTCTTATGCTCATATGTAGTAATATATATGTGCAGACTAGGGTTGAAAATCCAGACACCCCGATATTTTTTAAGCCCGAACATTTCGGTATTTTACCGGGATTTGTAATTTCTTACGAAGCCTATCAAATGGAGACAGAAAAATAACCTTTTATAGCAAAACAGCAACATTACAAGCTTTTCGCGTTTACTAAAATGGGGTTATAAATTATCGGATGAGGTCGACCAACTGCAAAGATACTTCATAAAATGAATCCTAAGGATATCAGACTGCACGAGAAACAATGCAAGCGGGGTGATAAACAGCTCACTAGACAGGGCTAGTTTACTGGGGCGGCAGCCCTTGGTCGGAAAAAACCCGAGTCATTCCGGTAACGTAGAGCCGGCTGCCATGGGAATGCAGTGGATAAAGCTCCACACTTGCCAAAACACTGCTATTCGGACAGCGACGGGATGTCTTTTGATGCCCCAGAACATCTACACGACGAGGCCCATATGCTTCCTGTAAAGAAGCATAATAAACTGCTCAGTAAGCAGTTCCTGTTAGGATGTTACCACAAGTCCCACCCATACAGACATCTGCTTGAGCCTAAGCCACCTTCCAGGCACGTCAGAGACAGTTAATCAATTAGGCGGACGAGATCCAGGACAAAACGAACATACATCTACTGGACCAGACAGTGTTTAGAGAGACAATAAACGACATTCATCGGGAGACCATCACCACCTTCTTAAGCTCCCGGCCGTCGAACGCCGTAATCGGAGTCCAAACACCACCTACAGCAGATGAAGAGCTCCAGCTTTCCCGTGAGACCCGCATAACTTTGGCACAACTACGTTGTGGATACTTTAGCAGGTTAAACTCCTACCTACCCAGAATTGACCCCGACATACCAAACATATGTCCTGCATGTGAAGGCACCCCGCACGACACTAATAATCTTTTCACGTGCCCCTTAAAACCCACTCATCTAACACCTCTCTTCCGCTGGACCCAACCTGTTGAAACAGCAAGTTTCCTAGGCCTACCGTGAGATGAGCTAGACGAAGACGAGCGGTGATATACACTACAAAAACAGGACTTGTATTTCTGCTACAACAACAACAAGAAACTGTGCAATTTTGCTGAAAACAGTAGCTGAAGAAAGTCACTTATTTACAAAGGACTCAACCTACATAAAAGAAGGAATGTGGATTGAAGATATTTCAATGATTTTCAAAGCATGATGTGGCCTGCTTATGTTAAATGCCAATGAATTCGGAAACTTGTCAAATGTGTACCCTCTGCAATCTGAATGAAGAAGAAATTGTGAAGCTGAGTTTAGAAAAATGTATTTAAACAAAAAAAAAAAGAACAGAATTAACAAAAAAAGAAATTATAGGCGCATTAAATGGAGGAAATGATTGAAGTGTGAATGAATATGACTTGCCGGTATTTTGACCCACTCGCGAACAACGGCTTTTTTCAGCGCTTCGGGACTGGTGAACATTTTAGTTCGGACCTTGCTCTCCAAAATGGTTCAAAGAGAATAATCCATCGGATTCGCGTTTGGTAAATTTGAGAACCATTTTGTGGATGTTTTGAAGTTCAAAACATTGTTTTTCAGCCATTCTTCGTTCACTCGAGCTTTGTGAGATGGTGCCGAGACCTGTTTAAACATCCATTGTCTGCCACCGAAATGTCTGTCTGCCCACATCTTCAAAACAACTTCCAGAATATTTTCCTTATAATATTTCACATTCACCTTCACGACAGGCTTGATGAAGACGATTGGAGAGCGCCCATCTGGGGTTACAGCGGCCCAAACCATTACCTGTGCCGGGTGCAGCCTCTTGGTGGCCAATTGATGACTCAAATTCTCGTATGAACGGTCGGTCAAATAAACGCTATCGTTTTGGGAGTTAACGAATTCCTCAATTTGAACGAGTTTCTCGTCAGAAAACACAATGTTCAGAAGAATTTGGATAAAGAAGTAGTGACTATCATTTTATCTCATCAACAATTAAAACTCGAATAAATATTTACAAAAGCTGCTGATTCTATGTTATTTCTCTTATAGGGCCACTTATGAATAGTATCCACCAGTAGCCAGGAAGAATATATTTTGAAAGTTATACAGCTCACAAAACACAATGATTTTTCAAGCAGTCTTTTCTTTATCCCCAAGGCCGAAGGCTCTCTAAATTAAATTTTTGAAATTAAATTCAGAGAATACAAAAGCAACATCACTAGTAGATTGCAGCCGAGAAAAATTGAAATGTTGGCGCATCGGTTAATTGAAATCGATAGTAGCGAATTATGGTTTGTCACTGATGCAATCGGCTTTGGTGTTGAAACATAAATCCAAAATAAATAAATAAGCTTGGCTGTGCGCAACATGTCGCAGACAACGAGATGCGAGATGTCAAAATCACAAGCGGATTACAATATGGGTGGGTAATAAATAATGATTATCCGTTTGGGCTGGTGGAAAACAATAAAGTCTATAATAATAAGAAAATTAAAAAGAAAGACACAAAAGCTATAAATAAATGAAATACCGCAGATACATCAAGCCAATGCTTAGCATACCTGCCAAAAAGTTTAAAAACTCATTACAATCAAGTGGACAATTAAAATTTGTTCATAATATCAAATTTTAGAGTTACCAGTTCGTGCGACCTCAGCATTGGATTGTAAATAAATTTTCAAATTAATTCATTAATGACATGAAAAGTGTAAAATTCATAAAACTAAAAAAAAAAAAACTGTATTAGCTGGCTTAGCCGCTGCTGTAAGTAGAGATGAACAGAGATGCATCGCAATTTGGCATTCATGGAGATTTAACTGCAGAGGGATGACAGCGTCTCGCAGTTACTTGGCATCGCAACAAACTGAAACACAATTGAGGTGTAGGGGTAAATAAGATGAGGGAAGTATGCAAGTGTGGAAAAAAATCACCATATAGCCAAAGGTGTTAGTAACCAGCGTATCGTAATTAGTTCTATAAATTTAAAAATTATATATAAAAAAATGGACCTGTTAAAATTTGAATTATTAAGTATAATCCCAATTTGTTTTCCTTGCTCACTCCACACGGGAGCATAGGGCCTCGACAAGTCTTGTCTTGCGTTGGTTTCGTTAATCTATTTTGATTTCTGACAAGGTAGGTGATTATCCTGCCGCTACCAGTCCAAAATAGTGGAAATGGCCACCTGTCGTTGCTTAGGAACAACGCCTTCGTTACTGCTTGGAGCGCCATCTGTGCTTCATATTTTGCTGCCCGAAGGATCTCACAGATGGTTGAGGTTCGCTAAATTTGGTGTAACTGCTACTATTATTGTGGTTACCCACATCCTCTTGCTGGCGCCACTGTGTTTTTCTTTTGTTTTTTGCTTGTTTTAGTAGCCACAATGCAAATAAAGCGCTGACTATTGTGCGGGAGTAAGGATGGAAAGGATAAGTTTTTGGGTTTGCGGAATGAAATTTTGTTTTTAAAACATTTAAAGTAGGTAAATTTGGAAAAGTGAGGGAACCGTGCTTTACGTGTTACGTGGGGTTCGAGCCCACAACCTCTGGGATGGCAGGCTAGTGCCCTTACGCTAGGCTACCGCGGCCGGCATCGTATCTAGATCTGTTTGGGTAATCCTAATATGGAGCCTAAATTTTTTCGAGCTGCCATATTCATCGAAGTAGGAAGATCTACTTGAACTGCATTTGCATATGAGCCCATATATGGTGTTGCAGTTGAACTCAATTGTATTTCCAAAATAGCTATTAAATAATTCAAACATTAGAAAATACCATCAAATAGCAAATGAAACACGGAACAATTTCTATGATTTTATGACATTTCAAAATCACCTCACTTTTGTGCAAGTGGATGAAAAAGCAGAATTGAAGTGAGTGACGCATTTTCAAAAAACGATAAGAGAGTAAAATTTAAGTGCTTTTTGAAAAAAAAAACCGGAAAATATTTTCATGGGGTCGATATACTCAACCTTCTCGGCGAATAATACTTTTTCTGCTTTTTCGTGCGCCTGCCCAGCCTTTACTCGAATCAGGCTTGAGGTCTTTGGCACTGATTTGCTAAGAAGCGACCACCACCATTAAAAATGTAGCCCATTTTTTTAACAGAACTCATATAAATTATAATTCTCGAATTAACACGAAATTCAGGAGAATTCATTACATTTTTATATAAAGTTCCAATACTTTAAGTGAATTTTTAGAAATCTTTTGGGGTAGCGATTTTATTTCCCATTTAACTTTAGTATAATAAAATGACAGATTCAAGCGGTTCAAAAGTCGCGTTGATTTTGTAGATTTTTTTTGCTTAGGGTGTTGAAATTTTCCTCCATATAAAACATGTGATTTATATAGAAGAAAATTCAAAAGTCCACGGACAAACATTTTTTAAAACTCAACGCGATTTTGGCGATACCTCAAACTGTTATTTTATTATAATAAAATTGAATGGGCCATAAAACCGCATACCCAAAATTTCTCTAGAAAATCTAATTAAAAACATTGAAAATTTTCTGAGAATTTGTTGAGTTTTTCGGAAATCTTTGCAAAGTCTAGAATTTTAATTCATATGGATTTTGTTAAGGAGTGACCTATACTTTTATTGAAAATTAGTTAAATTATTGTAAAAAAATTAAAAACTATATTTATTATAATTAAAAATGTATAATCAGAAGAAATGCGTGGTTAGTTTTTCAGTGGGTGAGTACTAAGAGGAGTAGAGAGTCACAAAGAAAATTGGCCACCGTAGCCGAATGGACTGCTACGTGATTACCATTCGGTAGTGCACAGATCCAAAGCATCAGCCATGAAACACCATGATAGAAAAAGCTGTTTCTAATAGCGCTCGACGCCCGGCAGACAATGGCAAACCGCCGAGTGTATTTCTGAAATGAAGAAGCTCCTCATAAAAACCTATCTTCTTCTTCTTCTTAATTGGCGCGATAACCGCTTACGCGATTTTGGCCGAGCTTAACAAAGCGCGCCAGTCGTTTCTTTCTCGTGCTAACCGGCGCCAGTTGGACACACCAAGTGAAGCCAAGTCCTTCTCCACCTGATCTTTCCAACGCAGAGTAGGCCTTCCTCTTCCTCTGCTACCACCAGCTGGTACCGCATCGAATACTTTCAAAGCCGGAGCGTTTGTATCCATTCGGACGACATGACCCAGCCAACGAAGCCGCTGGATCTTTATTCGCTGCGCTATGTCTATGTCGTCGTAAAGCTCATACAGCTCATCGTTCCATCGCCTGCGATATTCGCCGTTGCCAACGTGCAAAGGTCCAAAAATCTTACGCAGAATCTTTCTCTCGAACACTCCAAGCGTCGCTTCATCGGATGTTGTCATCGTCCAAGCTTCTGCGCCATACGTTAGAACGGGCATGATGAGAGTCTTGTAGAGTGTTAGTTTTGTTCGTCGAGAGAGGACTTTACTGCTCAGTTACCTACTTAGTCCAAAGTAGCACTTGTGGGCAAGATGGTTTCTACGTTGGATTTCTATGCTGACATTGTTATCGGTGTTAATGCTGGTTCCTAAGTATACGAAGTCCTTTACAACCTCAAAATTATAACTGTCAACAGTGGCGTGGGTACCGATACGCGAGTGTGCCGACTGTTTGTTTGATGACAGGAGGTACTTCGTTTTGTCCTCGTTCACCACCAAACCCATTCGCTTTGCCTCTTTATCCAGTTTGGAGAAGGTAGAACTAACAGCGCGGTTGTTAAGGCCGATGATATCAATATCATCGGCATACGCCAACAATTGTACGCTCTTATAAAATATTGTGCCTGAGCGATTAAGTTCTGCGGCTCGTACGATGCTCTCCAACATCAGGTTAAAGAAGTCACACGACAGCGAGTCACCCTGTCTGAAACCTCGTTTGGTATCAAACGTCTCGGAGAGGTCCTTCCCAATTCTGACGGCGCTGCTGGTGTTGAGCAACGTCATCTTACATAGCCGTATTAGTTTTGCGGGGATACCAAATTCAGACATAGCGGCATACAGGTAACTCCTTTCCGTACTGTCGAATGCAGCTTTGAAGTCGACGAAAAGATGGTGTGTGTCGATTCTCCTTTCATGGGTCTTTTCCAGGATTTGGCGTATTGTGAATATTTGGTCGATGGTAGACTTTCCAGGTCTGAAGCCACACTGATAAGGTCCAATCAGTTGGTTGACGGTTTCACACACACAGTTTCACACAATACGCTCGCTAGAATCTTATAGGCGATATTTAGAAGACTAATCCCGCGGTAATTGGCACAAATTGCAGGATCGCCCTTCTTATGGATTGGGCAGAGCACACTTAAATTCCAATCGGCAGGCATGCTTTCATCCGACCATATTTTGCATAGGAGCTGATGCATGCACCTTACCAGCTCCTCGCCGCCATGTTTGAATAGCTCAGCCGGCAGTCCGTCGGCACCCGCGGCTTTGTTGTTCTTTAGCCGCGTTATCGCTATTCTCACCTCGTCATGGTCGGGTAACGGAACGACAATTCCGTCGTCAACGATTGGGGTATCGGGATCTTCACATTCTCTATGACATGCGCAGCTGTCACCGTTTAACAGGTTCGAGAAGTGTTCCCTCCATAATTTAAGATTGCTCTGTACGTCAGTCACCAGATCGCCGTCTTTGTTCTTACAAGACAACGCCCCGGTCTTAAAACCTTCTGTAAGCCGCCGAACTTTCTGGTAGAATTTTCGGGCGTTGTTCCTATTGGCCAGCATCTCAAGCTCCTCGCACTCACGTATTTCGGCCTCTCGTTTCTTCTGTCGGATAATACATCTCTCTTCCTTTTTCAGCTCTCTGTAGCGATCCCACATGGCTCGCGTTGCGCCCGATCGCAGCGTGGCTCTATAGGCGGCATCTTTTCTTTCGGCGGCAGCATGACATTCCTCGTCGTACCAATTGTTTTTTCGGGCTCGCCGGAATCCGATTTCTTCTTCGGCGGCGGTACGTAGGGAACGAGAAATGTTGCTCCATTGCTCGCGCATGCCGGTGTGTTGGGCAGTGCTCTCCGAGAGCAGGAGTGAGAGTCGAGTGGCGAATCTTCTGGCTGTCTGTTGTGATTGCAGCTTTTCGATGTCGAACATTCTTTGCGTAGGTAGATGTACGTTTTTTGCTGTACAGAGGCGTGTGCGCAGTTTGGCTGCAACAAGGTAATGATCCGAGTCGATGTTGGCTCCTCGGATCGTACGTACATCTAATACACTAGAAGCGTGTCTTCCATCTATCACAACATGATCGATCTGGTTTCGCGTTTTTTGATCAGGAGACAGCCAGGTAGCTTGGTGTATCTTTTTATGCTGGAATCTGGTGCTGCAGACTACCATGTTTCGGGCCCCGGCGAAGTCGATCAGCCTCTGTCCGTTGCCGGATGTTTCGTTGTGCAGGCTGAATTTTCCGACTGTGGGACCAAAAATTCCCTCCTTGCCCACCCTGGCGTTGAAGTCGCCAAGCACGATTTTAATGTCGTGGCGGGGGCAGCGCTCATAGGAACGTTTCAAGCGCTCATAGAAAGAATCCTTGGTCGCATCGTCCTTCTCTTCCGTCGGGGCGTGGGCGCAAATTAGCGAGATGTTAAAAAATCGCGCTTTGATGCGGATTATTGCGAGACGCTCGTCCACCGGAGTGAACGACAGTACTTGGCGACGAAGTCTCTCTCCCACAACAAATCCGACACCGAATTTGCGCTCCTTTACATGGCAGCTGTAGTAGACGTCGCAAGGTCCTATGTTTTTCTTACCTTGCCCCGTCCATCGCATCTCTTGGATGGCAGTGATGTCAGCCTTTACTCTCACGAGGACATCAACCAGCCGGGCAGAGGCACCTTCCCCATTAAGGGACCGGACATTCCAGGTGCATGCCCTCAAATCGTATTCCTTATTTCGTTTGCAGGGGTCGTCATCAGTGTTGGAAGTTCTCATCCGAGGCTTTGTTGCTGTTTTCATTGGGGGGGCTTTTTAAGTGGCGGGTCCCAAACCCAGCGCACAACCAGCTATGCTGGGATGCTTCGCCTTCTCACGTTAGCTCACTCCCGAACGGGTGTTCGGAAGCTAACCAGAGGATACGTGGGCTAATCCCGGACGTTGTGAGCTGCTTGAACCATATGTAGAAGAATCGTCCTGGCCACTCCCAAGTGAATGGCGATCAGTAACTTTCCCCACTTGCGTGGACTTCTACACATGGAACCATCCTCCTCCAAAAACCTATCTAAGTTAAATAAATTATACGAAAAAAATCAGCAGAACCTTCGCCCAGCTTACTTCATTGCCGTTTGAATAACGACTGAGTGGACGGGGGTGTGAATATGGCAGAATTCTGCTGTCGAATCCCCAGTAACGTGGCAGCCGAAGCTACTCGCTCAATTTCTTTTTCACCATAGCTGAGGGCCAAACTGGTAAGCTATCATGGTGAAAAGGATTTTGAAGCCGTAACCAAGATCGGTTCACTGAGAGCCGGTTAACGGTCTGATATTGGCCACATCATCTGAATTTTTTCACCATGATGAGAACTCTGACAAATTTTGTGAAAGGTAAAGCGATTTTGACTTCCTCCGTTAAAATTTTATTCGGTGCCGTAAACAATAACGTATCATTGCCAGTGATGCCCATTTGTGCTTATTTCTCTGCATTTTTCATGACATTTTGCAGCATTAATGACGTCGCGAATATTGGCCTTCGCGTATACGGGTATTTGAAATGTATTATTGCAGACGAGAATGGGTTGAAAAATCAAGTTGCAAGGGTTCCCTGTGGTATTTTAAGCCTATGTCGAGATGATTTTGGTATTAGAAAACAATTTTTTTGTGTCTTCTGCAATACGCCGATATGTTTTTTTATTATAATTTGGTTGTTTGACATTCGGTTTTAAAGACAATTCTTGAAATACGAAGTATAGGGATGCCTTTTCTAGTCTTGAGAAGCTATATATACCATTTTTATATTTTTTTGAGTTCCGAAGTCGTTTTCATATAGTCTGGTCAGTTACCCAGAATTGTACCTCCTTGAGATATCCCTTTTATTTCATTAAACGCAAGTACTATAAAGCTCAAAAAAAGTTTTGTTTTAAAATGGGTTGTTAAATTCATAAAAAATTCACAAAAAAGTTATAAAAAAATTGTTATGGTATTGAAATCCTTTCAACATAAGCTCTGGATATTGTGGTGCACTTTTTCTACTTTTTTATCGTATGACAACAGATCTGGGGTGATTCCACAGATCAGATCAGATCTAAGTAGACCCAAAGAAAAAGTGTGGCGCTGTTTTTGGAGACGAGCCGTCGAGGGAACTTTGTATTGACTTGCGTCATCCTGCTGAAATCAATAACGCTTCAAGTGGTTTTCCTCGTTTTCCTGGCCGTCCCATTCTTTGAGGTTAGTCCTAGGCAGCATAGAGTAATTAAATCTACTAGAAATGCATAATAGCATTCGGCTCAAATGGGTCTCAGAACACAGGGGAATACCTGAGAACGAAGTAGCGGATGCTTTGGCTAGAGAAGCTGTGGCCTCGTTACTAATAGAACCCGAACTCTTTCTTGCCATGACGCAACTTATCATCAAGTGAAAGCTTGGAAGCGAAGAACTTTGACTACAAATTGTGGTGCTCGTTTTGGGAGGACCCGGTTAGAAGAGATTTTAACATTTCAGAAGCTTCAGGGTATGAGCCACCACCTATTATCGCTTTCCCGACCAATCTTATTGTTACAAATTGAGGTGATACGCCAGGCTAAGTTCTTATCGGAAGGACCCGGTTAAAAGAGATTTCCACATTTCATAAGCCACTGGATGTGGTCCACCGAGTCTTATCACTTTTTCCACGAATCCACAGAAACTTCAATGATTCGGAGTAGACAAATTAATTATAAGTGTTTTTCACAGGATTAGGAGTTTCTAGATAAACTGTGTTATTAGTATTAGAACACGCGGTGTTGCGCGTAATGAGAAGACTTTGTAATTCGCGAGGTGACGACCGTCGGCGTTTATTTCCAAAATTCAACTAATTTCTAAATGACATAAATTCTTATACGTAAGCTAGCCCTTAGCTCTAAAGACACTTTACTGGAAGGAATCATATTTCGTCGCGAGGTATAACTCGCAACATTGTTGTGCATCAACGTTTCTGCTGCCGCTATGTGGTTTCTGTGGGAACTGTTTTGCATCTTATCGTGCGCTCACTGGATGATCGGCTTAATTTCTTTTGCTTAGCTGGTCACTCGTGCTAACTGACATATTGGCCTGGTACGGCCAGAAAAAAGGCACATACGCTCAGCCCAACCCAGCTCCATCCAAGGCCTTTGAGGGAACTGAGTTTGGATGAGGTACTGGATGAGTAGAAAACATACAAGATTTAAAGTTCTGTTTTGCATTCATTCATTCATAGATAGTGTAGGCATCCTCTATAAGGCGTTTCATTGAGCTTCTCTTCCAATTTGTGCCGATTTTTCTTTCAAATTTGAGCCCATGGTGAAAAGATTTTTAAAGTTGTACTACCTAGCAGACCGTTATTCGGCTACGTTTTGTGTTTCACTAAGCTAAAACTAAATGTTGTGAAACATAAAACGAATGACGTAGAATCCAAAGTTCCCCTCAACATTTTTTTCACCATACCTAACGAGCAAACCTGTGATCTATTATCCTTGATTTGAGCCTACAAACGAACTCGCTTAAACTAATATAATTAACTCGCTTAAACTCACCCCATTTACGACAGCAGCAGGATTTTCAAGAATTCTGCTTTCACAAATGAAAAAAATGTTTTGTACATCGCAAAGACGGCGCTTTTGATTCTACTTTTTTAACTCAATTTCTACTCAGATTTCATAATCTTACTGCTGTTTACAATAATCTCAGGAATTAATATAATTAGCGATTGACACTGTAATTAAAACACAAATCACTATTTTATCTGAATAAAAATTGTTTAAAGCCAAAGTAAAGAGAATTAGTTGCAATTATTGAGACTAAATTGCTTCTATTACTTAGGTAGTTGTTGGCCCCTTGGCACGAGTGGCGGAGAATTCATATGTTATATATAAGTATGTGTGGGTAAAAACAAAAAAAAGTCATTGAAGGGGTAACAAATACTGCCACTCAAGCTTATATGTATTAGTGGAGCTTAATGTCTCGCGCCTCACCAGTCAGCGACGTTTGTGCAATAAATTAATTACATAAACAGCTTCGCAACCAACATAAAAACAACAACAGGAACAAAAGAATCATCCACATTGAGTGTTGCCACAACAAAACCAATACTATTAATGATTATGTTAGTGGCAGCGGTAGTCATTGGCGTTTGACTTGGAGCTATCTTCTGTCGGTACTACGATTGTCGCCAAAGGCAAAAAACTTATATGCGAGATAAATATCTCGCTAAGCAGGGGAAAGATCTGAGTTTATTTAAGTGTTGTGTTTCTGTGCTATTGGTGTTGTGTTTCTGTGCTATTGATAGTGTTGTTGCTGCTTGGGGTCATTCGCTGCTACACACACGACAGCGAGTGTGAATCTGTGTGGGCGCGAATGCTGCAGGCGCCGCAACATGAATGTCATGAATAAATGTGTGCGATTGTGCTAATTGCTGCTCTCAAATCAAAGTTGGTGGTGATAAAAATCAAAGTTGGCGCGAAAATGTGTTGAAGTGTGCACAGAAATGCTGACAGCACTAACTCTAACGACATCAGTGACACTTTTATTAAAAACTACATTAACTGTTAGAACAGCAACAACATATCCACTTAGTTCATAGTGAAACGTATCCTACGAAGTTGCTAGAGTAAAGACAAATTAATTTATGTTGATGAAAAGTGTTGTAAAATCGAATTCGCATCGTTTATTGCTGGAGTTTGCGAAGAGTGTTAATAGCGCTATAAAAAGCTTTGATTTATTGGCTCGGCGTAGTTGCAGAGGCCTGAAGGTTAATCAAAAATTGAAGCATGTTTTTATGCCAGAGTGCATATTTTTCTATTAAAGCTTCTAAAAATAAAGGAATTTATCAAATGTGCGTTAAATTGGGTTAGCTTAGCTGATCAACTTTGGTGCGATGCCATGTCAAGTGATCCAAGTGTTTTCGATATTTCTCAAAATTAAAAAAAATTGGCTGTGGGCTTGAGTATAATGAGAAGCATACTGAAAAATGAAATTTCTAAATATCTAATTTATTTATTTTAGATTTATTCAATTTTGAGAATTTTAGTTTAAAGTTTTTTAAAATGACTTATCTGCGATTTGTTTTCATACTTAAAATTGCAATTTTTTGCTAAAAATTTTTGGAAAAATTTTTTTTTTTGTGGTTGTTGAAAAACATTTCGTCAAGCTATTTTGCTTATTATTTATTATGAGTTATTATTTATTTATTTATTTATTGTGTTTAAATGGATACATTCTTACAGACTATATTAAGCTAATGTACAATAGTTTAGTAGTTACTAAGAAAAGAACGATTTAAGATGATTGACTAAGATGCCATACAGCCGTGTAAAATCAGCACCGGAAGAATTGAAAAACATATTTAAATCTGTACATGCCCTAGGAATCGCAATATTCACCCCATAGTTGGTTCTCGAGAAGCCAATTTTAAAGGTTTCGTACTATCGGACCTTCATATTGGGTATATTAAATTGAATTTTACTTAAAAGGGAAGGACAATCAATAGATCCAGAAATGATACGAATAATAAATGAGCACGATAGAATAGATCGTCTGCTATCAAGTGGTTTTAAGTCAATCAATAAACATCGAGAGCGGTACGATGGTACAGGTTCAGAAAAGTTTAAAGATCGGAGCGCAAAACGAAGAAAGACTTTCTGAACTCTCTCAATCCGATTAGACAGACCTATTTGGTACGGTCCCCAAATAATAGCGGCATACTCTAATCTTGATCTAACAAAAGCACAATATAATGTTTTGAGAGTATGTGGGTTAGTAAACGTACCAAACAGTCACTGTTTGTGGGTGCATTGGTTTTTCGGCAATCACTCTTGGATTAGCATTCGCCCAAATGCGGCAATTCTGCTTATTGACGAATCCACTGAGGTGAAAATGTACCTTATCACTGAAGATGATTTTCTTCGAAAATTGGTCATTCACTGTTGCCATTTCCTGCCACCATTCTGACCATTGGCGACACTTGACATGGTCAAGAGGCTTTAGTTCTTGAGTCAATTGCACCTTGTAAGCGTGTAGATGCAAGTCTTTATGCATAATGTTCATCAACGACGAGCGTGAGAGGTGCAATTGTTGGGCACGGTGACGAGTTGAGGTGGACGGCTATTCAACCCCACTATCGCGAACAGCAGCAATATTTTCTGCAGTACGAGCTGGACGAGCACGCACTGGTGTTTTCACATCTCCTACAGACCCGGTTTGCTTAAACTTTTGCACAATTTTTTCGATTGTACGCACATTTGGATGATTAAATTGACCGAAAAAATCACGAAGTGCGCGATATGCAATCTGATTTGAACGCCCGTTTTCATAATAAGCCTGAATAACTTTAACGCATTGCTCAATTATGTATCTTTCCATGGTTCAAGTTGAGTTAGTCTGAATTTGTAAAATGTCAAATGAAATGCAGAAAAAACCTGACGTTTAGGTGTGGTTCACATTCAACATCGGCTCTTGAAATTAAACCACCCTTTACATATGTAAAGTGTGGTCCATGTTGGGGTAAATTAAAAAATTATTTATTTTTTGGTATATTATTGGCTTATTCGAAAGATCAACCTTTTCCGCTCTCGATTTATTCACTAATCATTAGGAAGGTAGGTGGAGTGGTTGAAGTACCAGTCTGGCACACACCAAGTAGCACTAAGGTACTACGTATTTTGATCCCCTTATGAGATTTCCAACATGCAGATATTTACAGCCAGGTAAAGCTGTTGATGTAATCGAGATGATTTATGGGATTTAGGTTTGAGCACTGCCACAGGCTGTCGAAGAAAGCAGCACCTAGTGATTTTAATCGTCTAGCTGCCAATCCCTGGCATTTATAGAAACAGTCTCCTTCTCCGAAAGGCCCCACAGTTTCTGTAATGGGGATTAAATGGCAAACCTTGCTTTTCCATGCTGGCCGTCCAATGAACGGTAGGCACATCTACGAGTTTGGAAATTGAATGGCGTCGAGTACCTGGAACTATCTGTTCCCGGAGTTCTCCGAGCTCCATCATTTCTGCGCTTTCCTGAGAAATAAGTTGGGCAATTTCCCTTTAACAACAGTCAAAGAGATGCCGATGATTAGATAGCAGATTTCTAAGACCCATTAAATAGACTTTCTGGCAAGCTCATCAGCTCTCTATGTTCCTGTGCCTTGGCCCAGATCAGAGATGTGTTATCTGCACAACCGAAAGATTGGATTTCCTCCTTACAGGAGTTGACCAATTTGTATCTGCACCATGACGTTGTTAGAGCCTTGATATCGGTTTGACTATCGGAAAAATGTTAGTATCTCCCTCGCCTCCACGTTCCCTTAGCATTTTGGATGCCTGCAGGATCGCAAAGACTTCTGCCTTAAAAACACTAGCAGTACTCGGAAAATTTAAGGAAACACACAATTTGGCTGATTCATAGAAAACCCCTGCTCCAACTCCCGATTGCACCTGTCAGTGAAGACAGAAGCACCAGCTTCGGAGCAGATTTTCCCCTCATTCCCGTACTTGGAAAGATAGCCAAGTATCAGCGTATGCTTATAAGATAGGAATCTCGGAAAGATAGCCAAGTAGCAGCGTATGCTTATAAGATGGAATCTCCGACAGCGAGAATGCAGGAAATGTAGGGAGGCAGGGCTCAAAGGAAACTGTCGAATATTTCCTTTGCGAATGTTTTACGCTATTCAAAACACGCGTGGGGGTACCACAGTTCGATGGACTGGAAGATATCTACGCAGTGGGTTGGAAATGTCTCCTTAAATTCGCAATAGAAGCAGGGAACATGCGGGTGGACTTTCAAAACAAAAGCGCAAACTCATGAACTCCATCTGGTATCGGTACGGATCGAACGAGTCTATGCGTGACTGCAAGTCAACCAGTTCAACCCAACCTAACCTAATACTTGTTATTATTTTGTCAAGTAAATAGTGTTTGTGTGTGTGTGCATGTATGGACACACATATGAGGGGGGTTCAATAAGTACCCGTGTTAGAAATGAAGACACCATTTGTTCAAAAAAAAATTTTTTTTTTCAACATGTTTTCCTTTTAGAAAGATACACTTCCCCCAACACAACTGCCATTTTTTTAACCCTTCCAAAAAATAGGATTTATCGAAATCTTCACCTCTGTCTCGGCGATGTCTTCCTCGTTTGAACTAAATTTTTTTGCCGCGAGCCATTTCTTCATGTTAGGGAATAAGAAAAACTCGCAAGGGCCAGATCGGGTGAATACGGGGGGTGCTGCAGCAATTCATAAAGCAATTCAAGCAGTTTGGCGGCGGCAACTACAGATGAAAGTGCTGGTGCGTTATCGTGATGATTCAGCACCTTCTTTTTCGCCAAACACGGCCGTGTTTCCTTCAATTTTTTGTGAAAGCGGACCAATAACTCACTGTAGTATTGCCAAGTGATCGTTCTTCCTTCTAAAAAATGCATGCGGATGACACCGTTCGCATCCCAAAAAATCTTCGCGATGACCTTTCCGGTCGATGGGACTGTTTTCGTCTTCTTTGGAGCAGATTGGAGTAGATTCACCGGGAGAAAGCCATTGTTTTGATTGTTGCTTAGTTTCAGGTGTATAATTATGAACCCAGGTTTTATCAACGGTGGCAAGCCGACGTAAAAATTCCTTCGGATCTCGCTTAAATTGCTCCAAGCACTGCACAAGCACACTTGAAGTTAACAGCTGCATCCGATTATTGTTGCTTGTGAGCAATCGCGACACCCATCGGGCCGACTATTTTTTCATCGCCAACTTACCATGTAAAATATGAATTTCCGCTCCGGTCGACACACCTATGGCCTCTGTTATTTCGCTCACTTTCGTTCGCCGATCAGCGAGAATTATGTCGTGGACTTTTTGAATGATTTCCTTGTGGTTACGTCTGCCGGGCATCACACCTCATCAAAAACGGATGTTCGCCCACGTTCGTTGAACCAATATTTAACTCGTCATCAGTACAGGAAGTTCTTATCCGAGGCTTTAGTTGTGTTTTCTTTGAGGGGAATTTTTATGTAGCGGGTCTCAAACCCAGCGCACAACCAGCTATCCTGTGATGCTTCGCCTTCTCACGTTGGCTCGCTCTCGAGCTGTTGTTCGGAAGCTACCCAGAGGATACTTGGGCTAATCCCGGAAGTAGTGAGCTGCTTGAACTAATTGTAGCAGAATCGTCCTGGCCACTCCCAAGTGAATGGCGATCAGTAACTTGTCCCACTTGCGTGGACTTCTACATATGAAACCTTTCTTCTCATAGATGGAGAAGCGTCCCCATAGACAGGAACCATCTTCGCTTTTATCTGCTCGCATTTTTTCCAATCCAAACACAAAAAGCGAATTACGTCTTACTTGAAGAGCTGCAAAATCCAAACTAACCTATTAATCAGTCTGCAATTTGTTTTGTCGTCGTTTGATATGTAGATGACAGCACTCGATGCCAGCACGAACTTCCATCAGGTGCGCCTTCTGTCATCAAACACGGGTACTTATTGATACGCCCTCGTATATACCCAACAAGCTAGCCCAAGTGTCCCCGATTAGCCGCACAGGCTAAAGGGTAAGTTGAGTTAATGCTGCTTTCTACCTATTCGCCATGTGGGCGTTACGCTTCATTGATTCATTTGGAGAATCGAAATTTTTATTCGACGCGGTTTATTTGTTCACTATTTGCTAAGGGTGTAACGAGTATTGAAAGTAGGTACTGAATACTTCGTTGCGCTTGCTTTGGGTGGTTAATTGAATGCACCCTGTTCGAGCCGTCCCGGCGTCATGTTAATTGCTGCTGTTGCTGTGTTGTTGTGTTGGTTTTTGGTTTTCTTTATTGCTTGATTGATTGACTAATTTAATTTGATTGTCGAGTAGCAAGTTAAATAAGCGCAACGATCGATGGCAAATGTGGAGAAGTGGTAGCTTTATTGAAAAATATGAGCACTTCGAAACCTAATTAGCATTTCAAAAAAGTTTATTACTTTGTAGTGAAAATATTGCCGAATTGAATAAGCAGCCGCTTCGCATGTTTGAGAAGTTCTCCTGTTGGATTGCTGATGCGAAGGTTTAATATTTTCAAAGGTTTTGGTTACTTAAGGCATTCAATGCTTTGAAATTATTGTATATACAGATATTCCTACAACATTGATATGCGACTTCAGCTAACTCTTTTCGAAATGAAGAGTCATCATCATCCGCGGCTCCTGTTTCTCCCACTGGAGCATTGGGCATCAGTAAAACACCTCCATCTGATTCTACTTTTGACAAGAAGTCTGATTTCGTTCCAAGTTTTCCCTGATGTTTCAACTTCCTTCTGGACAGTTCTCCTCCAAGATATTTTTGGGCGGCCAACCTTACGAACACCTTGTGGATTCCAATGCAGTGCTTGACGACAAATTTCATGCGAAGCGTGCGCCAATCCATCTCCACTTTCGCAGTTTTATCATGTTAGCTACCGACTGGATTATGCATCTCTCCTATAGATCGTCATTACTTATGGTGTTGGACCACCAGACCTTCAATATCCTTTGTAAACATCTGTTCACACAACTTTGAATTTTGTTTTCGATCCAGTTATTTGTGAGCCAGGTTTCCGATCCGAGTACTTATAGTACATTTGCTTTAAAGAGCCGTAATTTTGTATGCACGCTGAGGACGCTCGAAGACCAGATAGCTCGGAGTTCGCTTTATTTATTCTGGCGATAACATCTAGTTTCGCACTGTCTTCAGTTGCAATGATATTACCCAAGTAGGTGAAGGTGTCAACGTTCTCAATTTGATCACCATTTAAGAGGAACGAGCGGTTGCTAGTGGATCGAGTTTTCATGTCTTTCGTTTTCTCGTGATTTATTTTTAGCCCTGCATTCAATGAGGTTGAGGACAGATCGTCAATTTTGTTCTGGATGTCGGTGTGTTTGACGGAGAGAAGGCATATATCATCAGCGTAGTCAAGTTCTTCGAGATGTTCATAGAAGTTCCACTAAATACCTTTTCTTTTTCCCTCAATACAGCTTTTTAGTATATCATCAATAACAATTGAAAATAATAAAGGTGGCAACAGGCAGCCTTGCCGTATGCCAGCACTGGTGGGAATGCTTTCCGACAGACTACCATTGTGCAAAATCCTGCATTTAAGTTGTTGTTCACTGGGATCCTTCGAGCGTTTAACGCGTCCCTTATGCTGTTACGAGAAACGCAATCAAAAGCTGTACTGTAATCCACAAAGATTAGTTGTTGCCACTCTTGTACTTGCTCCACTATGAGACGGAGGGTGCTAATTTGATCCACACAGAAACGCTCGCTTCTGAAACCTGCTTGCTGTTTTTCCAGGGAGCTGATTATAGTGGTTTCAATGCGCTTTAACAGCACGCTGGACAGGATCTTACACGCTCCTGACAACAGCATAATTCACCTGTAGTTTTTGCAGAGCGATAGGTCAACTTTCTCTGGCAGGACGTCTAATATACCTTGTAAACAGTCATCGGGGAGCTCTTCCTCGTTCCAGATTGCATTGAAAATAGGTTGAATATGTGTAAGATTAGCAGACTGTTCTCCTGTTTGGATGGGGGGACGAAAATTATTTCGCCGATGAGGAGGAATTATGGTTTAAAGATCCCAGTAGGAGCCATTAGAGTCATTTTGTTGATTAAGAATTTCATCGAAGTGTTCTCTCCATCTTTGCAATTCCTCATCTTCAGTTGATTGTCAAATCAAATCCACAATACCCAGTAATTATCTGCACTGATATCAAAAATATGCATCAAAGAAAAACTCAGCGGCAAATTTACCATAAACAAAGGCGTTCGAATGGCCTGCCTCTTATCGCCGTTTTTGTTTATAACAGTTCTTGACAGCGTCTTGCTCACAAATGCAGAAGTTCCAGAAGGACTGCAATGGAGGCCAAGCCAGAAACTTAGTAACCTAGTGATCTGATTACGCTGACGACATCTGCTTTATGACTCACTATTAGCTGACGCCACTGCAAAATTCGCCAACTAGAAAAGAATGCATGCACAGTCGGTCTTAAAATAAACTTCTCAGAAACTAAGCTTATGAAAAAAAACACACTTCAAACACATCTCCTCTTGAGCTTACTACCAACGAAACCGCCATCATTATCGTAGATGTGGATGAGTTCTGCTACCTCGGTAGAAAAATCACAAAAGATGCTGACGCAGTTGGAGATGTGACAACTCGTACTTGTAAAGCACGAACTACGTTTCATAAGCTAAGCACTCTGACTGGCGATCATCGACCCTATTACTAAAAACAAAAGTTTAAATCTTCAATACCAGCGTAAAATTGGTTCTCCTATATGATTTTGAGACCTGGTTTGTGTCTGACCACATAAGTCGACGTCATGAAACTTTTGTCAAAAATACTTCAGAATTATATGCCGTATCTTTGGGTCGAGAACAATCTTCAATATCGAACTTCTTCTGCTTACTAAAAGCTGCTCAATTAATTTCGAAATAAAAATACGAAAATGGATTGGGATGTACTCTCCGTAGGGAAGACGATAATGTTGCCAAATTGGCTTTTCAATGGAATCCGCCAAAAATTCTACGCAGATCCGCAAGGAAATCGACTTCAGACTTGGATGCGCACAATCTCCCTCGAGAGTTTTTCTACCGCCACCTGGAACCAAATCAGGCTCCTAGCGGCCACAGAAATTTTTGAAGAATATTTATTTCCGCCCTATGTTCTGACTAGGAGCGAACAGGAGTGTTTATAAATAGTTTTTTGTTTATTAAAGAGCTACACAAGCTCAGCATAGGCAAACATGAATTTTAGTCGTTTCGTCCGCTTAAATATCTGGGTGCTATAATTGACGACTGGCTCAGTTTTGGGCCACGTACGGAATATTGTGTCTTACAAAGCATCAAGAGCGCTCGGTGGGCTCTCTAAAACGTTTCCGAGCGTGGGTGGGCCGAGAAGCATCAAACGGAGGCTACTAACTGGCGTCATCACATGCACTCTGTATAGGAAAAATCCTTGGAGGTAAAAGCATATAGAAGACCATAAAAGGCCTTGTACAGAATTTACACACCGCGGGTGATAAGCGCATACAAAACTAGCTCGGACGAAGCTACCATTGTGATTGCAGGCGTGACGCTCATCGACATATTGACGGAACAACGAGCAAGAGTGTACGTGCTAAAAGAATAGTGCCACTCTAACATATCAGCCGTCAAAAAAAGAGAGAAGGCTACTTCCTTACTAAAATGGCAGAAGCGTTGCGAAAACTCGCATCGCCTTAGAATACGTGACTCGCCTTTATGTATATCCAGTATGCAATAAGGAGGAAGATGCCAGGCATGTGTTTTTTGTATGCCCACGGTTTGCGACTATCAGAGATGTCTTTAAAGTATGCGTGGCATAAGATTTCGTCGCAGGACAGTGTCAGAGGAGGTGTTCTAACGAACCTCTTTCTTCTTCACAATAGTTACACGCGTCATTCTAGATCAATCCCATTTTAGCTGCGTTCATATCACGTGAGACAATGTCCCGTCAGTACTCAAACCAATATTTTACATTCCTTACTTGGGAGTGATAAAATAAAGTTGGTTGTTTTCGTGTTGCATGTTCGTAGCATTATTTTGGCAATCCTGTGGGTTGGTCGAGGCTTCCTAAATAGATTGTGATTTCAGAGTTAGTTTCTCGTCTAGTTCCGGCTTCAAAATGGGGAGTGAGGTATATCTTAGTCTTGCCATAAATTCTGTGACAAATTTTACAATTTGGAAAAAAGTTCCGTTATTTTTGCTTTTGCTCGAGTGCATTGTCTACTCATAAATTATACTCAGTTTCGTGGTAAATTTCGCTAAGGAGTGGGGAGCTAAGGAAAACCGCGTTGCAGTGATTGCATTTTATATGAGTGGGATAAAAGTGAAAGTGAGATTTACGAATTGCTGAAAAAACTTAATATTTCGAGAATGATCGTTTTTCCCAAGCGTCTGAAGTGATACACAGAAAAAGAAGTGATCGTCCTCGCGTCGCAACGAACCAGTGTAGCCATAAAAGCCGTTCGATAAAGAATTCGCAGGAATCCCTGTAGAAAGCAGAAAATCATGTCTGATGATTAAAGGTGACCTCCACGTGAAAGCCTTCTGTTGCTCAACCATCCGTCTTTTGACAACGCGCTTGAAGAAAATTAGACTCGGCAAAGGCAAGCCGCTTTCTCGGTGGCACGTGGTCAACGGCCATGAAAATATTATTTTCCCAGGGGAACAAGAAATTTTTAAAAAGCAAAATGACAAAATCTATGCTAAAACTTATAAAGACGTAAAAAATGTTGTTTCAAGCGTTCAATAAGGCCACCATTCAGCCCCCATAATGCTTTGGTGGGAGTGTCTTGTAAAGGCGTTACATCTCTTCGTGTGTGCGAAAAACGAGGTTAAGACCGGGACAAAATTGTACCAGGAGGATTTCTTAGAAGGTGTGGTGAAGTAGTTGAGGAGTGCTCATTTCAATGAATAGCATTGGATCTGCCAGCAAGATTCCGCTCTAGCCCATAAGGAAAAAACCACCCAGCCAGGAGTAAAAAACAATTATCCTGAGTTCATAGTGGCAGAATATCCAGATCTCAATCCATTGCATTACATTTTGTAGTCAGAATTGGAGAACATGGCCGGTCGAGGACCTCACAGAAATTTGGAGAGTCTATAACAATCTTTGGTTAAATAAAGTTAAATAAATTTAACTTGAATAAAAAAAGTATTATAATTTTATATCTATAATGGACTTAACTTGTAACAAAACTTATGGCACGAATGAGTACATGCAAAATTCTTTACAAACCAATGGACAAATCTTGTATTGTCAGAAATCTACAATGTTGGAAATCCTTATTATGAATATTTTCCATACACAATTTTAATCATTTTTAGTATCTAAATTTAAGATTTTTATGCTTTTTTCGTAAGCCGCTTGAGAATTGTTTAATTTATTGTTGGACAAATGTTATAATAACCAAAAAGCGCAAATCGTTTGGTTGCAATTCTTTGATTATTAAAAGCAACAAATAAAACATTCCGATGAGTTCAAACCTCTCGAAAACTCTTCGCAGCACAGCATGGCGCATACGAATTCCACACAAAAATTACTATAAATAACTCCAGTTGCTACCGATTCACACTTTGCCATCCACTTGGCATATTTTCAGTCTGTACAACATCTTTTAAAAACAAAAGGTGGCTTGATGAGCCAAAAGTGTGGCAAGTAATTCGAGTGGAATGAAATATTTATTTGCACCACTTGACGAGACGATAGAAGCCTGGTACCGCAATTAAAAAATTTCAAAAAGTAAATAAAAGATTAGAGAAAAATTCGCATGAAGTATGTCCGATGATTCAGACTATTTGCAATCGACCGTCAAAAAATTGCTAAAATTTAATTTGGCAATACGAAATGCGGAAGTGCAAATTTAAGTGCGGCAAAAATTGCGAAAAATATATATTTGTTTAATTTATACATAAATACTTAGTACGCAAACATTCATATCAATGCAATGAATGTTCAAACATCTAAAGTGACGAATATTTACAGTGGCGTTAAGAAAAATGCGCACTTCTAATTGGCTTGCGCTTAAAAGGTGGTGGTGTACAGAAAATTTTGGGGCTTCGAAGCGAAATATGTTGGATAAGTGGAGTTAAATTGTATAAGTGAGGATCAAAATTATTTATGAAGTTGTTGTTGTCAGTAAAATTGGCAGGATACTTGTGAAAAGACTATCTCAAAAGAGGATTGCTTTATGGTCACGTAAACTTACAAAATTTGTTTGAAAATTTTGATGGAAGTTAATTACTTGCATGAATGACGTTCGTAAGTTCCTTTACGACTTCTGAGACGTGTAGTCGTTTTGCTGCATGCTAGAGTAGTAGAGTCGGCAAAGAGCTCAACACCCGAGCAGTGACTAAATGCCTATTTGATACTCAGCACCTCGGATCATCCGAGTTGAGCTTTTTGAAACAACCAGTGAAAATCAACATGGCTCTCATCATGCCCGTTCTAATGTATGGCGCAGAAGCGTGGACGACGACAACATCCGATGAAGCGATGCTTGGAGTATTTGAGAGAAAGATTTTACGCAAGATTTTTGGTCCTTTGCACGTTGGCAACGGCGAATATCGTAGGCGATGGAACGATGGACTGTATGAGCTTTACGACGACATAGACATAGCGCAGCGAATAAAGACCCAGCGGCTACGCTGGCTGGGTCATGTCGTCCGAATGGATACAAACGCTCCGGCTCTGAAAGTATTCGATGCAGTACCAGCTGGTGGTAGTAGAGGAAGAGGAAGCGGTTGCCAATTAAGAAGAAGAAGTAATGAAAATCGAGCATATCCCTCTATGGAGGCTATAATAGGAGATACGCTACCGTCTGGGTTTGGTTCCACATCTGATCTTTCACTTTATCATCAAAAGGTAGGTAGGTAGGTAGGTAGGTAGGGTGGTTGTCGTAAGACACACTTAGACCTTCGGCAGGTCCATTGTGATACCACTGGAGCTTATCCTTACTCTACGTGTTCCTTTTCAAACCATCCGGTTGCTTTAATAAACGAGCAGAGCTTCGTTAGTTTTAGATGGGCTATGTCCGCTACATCGGTTAGAAATGCTGTATCGAGAGTGCGCAGCCTTCTCATAGCTAGGCTTTCACACTCACATAAAAGGTGTCTGACTGTTTCCTCTTCTTCTGTATTAAGACAGCTTCTACAGAAATCGAAGTATGGGAGTCCTAACCTTCTAGCGTGGCTGCCTATTAAACAATGCCCAGTTAAAACACCTATCATTCTTCTTATAGATTCTCTGTTGAATCTTAGCAAGATCTTCGATCGACCGCTGTTCCAGTTCGGCCATGTCTGTCTGCTTAGTTCGCATGTTGTGAGGTTTTGCATCAAAAAGGCACATCTACGCTGACGGAACTCAATCTTGTCTAGTTGATTATCATATCAAGAAACTGTGTTCTCGGTATGAACAGAAACGAGCTTTACAACTTCGAACTCTGATCATATTCGAATCAAATGGGCTGGGATGTTTGACTGTTTTTATGCAAGTTCTCTATTCTATATTTATTACTGTAGGTGAAATACACCATTCACTTGAGACCATCGAAGAGTTTCCCTTGCGTAACTCAAAGGTCCCTTTCCAGACAATTCTTTATGACTTTTAATTTCAAATATCCTATCTCAAGTAGATATCAATGAAATAAAGATCTCTAAAGGACTTGCGGAACTCTATTTTGAGTCTTAAATAATGAGTAAGTTGCCCTTTGGTTGCAGATTGGACCAAAGTAGTCCTACTGTTTTCTCTGTTAGCTCTGCCTTAGACTTGTACTTTTTTCATGGGGGTTGTGGTAGCGCACTACCCTCAAGCGGCCCTTTGAAATCAGGACAAGCGTGTTATTTCGTCCCACTCCTCACCTCACGGGACTGCCGCCAAGCATTACATCATGGGGGGAGGGCGAATAAGTCGCCGTTCCTACGCCGTAGTCTTTCGAGAGTCGTTGGTTTCTTCATCGTCTCTGCTATGACATCGCATACTGCCGGTTATTTTTCCCTGATTTTTAGCATGAATTGCAGAAGGTAAAATAAAATGGAAATTCAGTGTCGCTATTTATCGATTTCGTTTATTAATATACATAACATGTACATACAGGGTGGGCCATATTGCGTTCGCTTTTTGAACAACCTATTTTTTTGCCGCCGTAGCCGAATGGGTTGGTGCGTGATTACCATTCGGAATTCACAGAGAGATCGTTGGTTCAAATCTCGGTGAAAGCAAAATTAATAAAAACATTTTTCTAATAGCGGTCGCCCCTCGGCAGGCAATGGCAAACCTCCGAGTGTATTTCTGCCATGAAAAAGCTCCTCATAAAAATACCTGCCGTTCGGAGTCGGCTTGAAACTGTTGGTCCCTCCATTTGTGGAACAACAACAAGACGCACGGAACAAATGGCAGGAAGAGCTCGACCAAACACCCAACAGAAGTGGGCGCATCAATTATTTATTTATTTTATTTTTATTTTTTTGAGAATGGTAACACAAATGACATGTCAAATGTGTTCATAATTTACATAAAGGTTTGACATTTATGAAATGGGACGCTATACGCTTGAACAAAATTGGGAAATATTGAAAACCTATTTCCAAAGTGGTGAGTCTTCTTCTTCTTCCGCGGTTATAGTAAATGGCGAGCGTTACCGTGACATGCTCAACGAGTTTTTGTTTCCAAAAATTGAAGAGGATGACATGGATGACATTTGGTTTCAACAGGACGGTGCAACTTGTCACACTGCCAAAGTTACACTCGAACTTTTGGCTACCGTTTTTGAAAACCGAATAATCCGCCGAAATTCTGATATCAATTGGCCGCCTCGGAGCTGTGATTTAAGCCCGTTGGACTATTTTTTGTGGGAGGCCGTTAAGGACAAATGCTATGCGAACCATCCAGAGACGATTGATGCTTTAAAACACGAAATCGAAGTTGCCATTCATGAAATTGGAGCCCAAACAATCGAAAATATGCTTAAAAATTGGATTGATCGAATGGCCTACTGTAAAGCAAGTCGTGGCAGTCATTTGAACGATATTATTTTTCATTCATAAATCACAATGTTCAAATTCAAATTGTTCTTCAAATTAAAAAAAAAAAGTTTGAAAAAATAGTGTGTCAAGTGAGCCAAGTGTTTTGGTCCAGGTTCTGAAATTGTTCTAAAAATTGGTTTATTTATAGGCTTGAGTATAATAAGAAAAATTTTAGAAATTTTAAAGAAAAAAAATATAGTTTAAAAATTTTTCTATGTAAAAAATTTTAGTATAGAATTTTATAAAGTGAATTTTCTTCTGTTTTGTTTACATTTTTGATTTATTATAATTCTTTTTTAATTTTTTGACATAAAATATACTTTTTATAGAAAAATGTTGTGAATTTTTTTTATTTTTATTTTTTAACATTTTTGGGAAATGATTTTTTGCATACGTCAAGAATTTTGAATATTGTCGTAAATTTTTCTGAAAATTGGTGTATTTATAGGCTTGAGTATAATAAGAAAAATTTTAGAAATTTTGAAGAAAAAAAAATAATTTTAATTATAAAGTGAATTTTCTTCTGTTTTTTTTTTACATTTTTGATTTATTATTCTTTTTATTCTGATTATAATTCTTTTTAATTTTTTGACATAATATACACTTTTTATAAAAAAATGTTGTGAATTTTTTTTTATTTTTTAACATTTTTGGGAACTGTGTTTTTTTGCATACGTCAAGAATTTTGAATATTGTCGTAAATTTTTCTGAAAATTGGTGTATTTGTAGACTTTATAGAATAAAAAGTAAACTGTAAAAAATTCGAAAAAAATTATAATTTTGATATTTTTTCAATGTAGACAATTTTGGTATAGAGTTTCATAAAGTGAAATGTCTTTCGTGCCTTTTAACATTTAGGTTTTTTTGCTTAATTTCCAGGATGAAATATGCTTTTTATAAAAATTTGTATAGAAAAAGAATTTATGTTCTCTTTAAAAAGTATTTGTGAAATATTTTTGTCGATTTTGAAAAATGTAGGATGATTTGGGATTGCGTGTAAGTAGGAATTTTTGAAAAGCTCCAATTTATCCAAACTTATTTTTGGATTTTTCTATGTTGGAAATTTTGGCATAGAATTTTATAAAGTAAAACGTCTTCTATTTTTTTAGTTTTTTTTTATAGTATAAAAACTACTTTTCATGAAAATATTTTGTGGGTAAAAGTTTTATTCTCTTGTTGAAAAATTTTGGAAAATGGTTTTTTGTAGGTTGTGAAGAGTACAGTCTGATTTCGGATTGCAGCTATGTAGGAACGTCTAAAAAGCTTCAGCCTATCCAAACTTAGCTCAGCGAAAGCACTTAGAAGTATTGCTCTTAGGCGTTTTTTAACATAGAATTTTTTTTGTGGTATACAATTTTTTTTTTTTTTTTTTTTGTTTTTTATTACATCCCAATTGTTTTTTATAATACCTTAGGTGGGAGATTAATTGTTACTTGGTATCAGCATTTAAATATAATATCATGTTTCAATGACTAGTTACATAGCTTACATTTAATATATTAGCAACAGTAATATACTTAGTTTTATTGTAGTTTGTCAAAATAGTTTTTGTATCTGCTAATGCTGTTGGTGTGATTCGCTTTAGTCTTAATTTCTGCGTCAGCTCCATGTGCGGTATTTCTTGTACCTCTTTGTTCGAATGGGCTAGTAATTTTTGTGTGTGTTTTGTGCTGTATTTCTGAATTACGTCTTTTATGGGATCAATTTTTAAGTCGCGGTGTAAGTCTTCATTTGTTATATACCAGGGATGCATTTACGATAGTCCTTAAGATTCTTAATTGAAGTTGTTAAATTATTTGTATATTTGATCTGCATGCTGTCCCCCATAGTTCTATGCCGTATCTCCAGATGGATTTTATCATGGTCTTATATATTAGTAGTTTGTTGCTGACAGTTTTGAGTCCTTGTTGAGTAGTCAATACAGTTGTCTGAATCTGTTTTTCACTTCGTTCCTTTTTTTGGATTATGTGGTTCTTCCATGTCAGTTCTGCGTCAATGATAATGCCCAGGTATTCGGCTTTCGTGTTTTGAGTGATAACTGTGTTATTAATGGTTATCGTAGGATGGTCATGTTTGCGCTTGGTATATATTACTTGGACCGTTTTGTCTGTGTTTACTTGGATTCCCCATTTTGCAAACCAAGTCAACATTGTGTCAATTAGATTTTGTAACTTCGATGAAGCGACATTTATATTCTTATCAGACGTAATTAATACTGTGACGTCGGCGAAAGTAGCAATCATGCTGTCGTCATTTGGATAGGGAATGTCATATGTGTAGATTATATACAGCAATGGTCCTAGTACGCTGCCTTGTGGTACTCCGGTATCCATTTTTAATACCTCCGAGCATTCGTCCTGATGTTTAACATAGAAGTACCGGTCGCTCTGGTAAGTGGGAATATTTATTTTAACTTTTGTAGTAGTCCTGGGAGCCATACGCTGTCAAAAGCCTTCGCTACGTTGAGATAAGTTGCGACACAGTAGTTTTTCTTGTCAATTTCATTAATGATTTTGTTAGTAGTATAAAAATGGTATACAGTTACATATATTTTTGGGAAAACAATTTAATATTTTTGTTCAAAATTTGTCGGAAAAAGTGTTTTTGTAATTCTGTTTTAAGTTTCTTTTATTAAATTTTTTTCAAACACCTTTGTTTTAAATATTTATTTTGAAAGTCAGAGAAACTTATAAAAATATTACAAAGAACCCCTGATATTTGACTTTAAAAAACTCGAGATAAGTTGCGACACAGTAGTTTTTCTTGTCAATTTCATTAATGATTTTGTTAGTAGTATAAAAATGGTATACAGTTACATATATTTTTGGGAAAACAATTTAATATTTTTGTTCAAAATTTGTCGGAAAAAGTGTTTTTGTAATTCTGTTTTAAGTTTCTTTTATTAAATTTTTTTCAAACACCTTTGTTTTAAATATTTATTTTGAAAGTCAGAGAAACTTATAAAAATATTACAAAGAACCCCTGATATTTGACTTTAAAAAACTCCATACCAAAATTTTCAACATTGAAAAAATCTAAAAATTATAAATTTTTTTTTCCAAAACTTTTGTAGTTTACTTCTTGTGGTATTCAAGAAACAAAATTTCTGTAAAATTGACGACAATGGTAAAAATGTTTATATCACTTGACATGGCGTTGCTCTGCTGTTAAACGCCTGTTGCCTGCGCTATAATCTATGCAAATAAGCAAACTTAATCTAAATTCGGGTGCGATTGTTTTGGCTAACAAGCATTGCGTTGGCTAACTAACACCAAAGTGCGCTCGATTACCTGAAACACTAACAAACACACCCCACATTCGGGCCAATTTGTCTTAGAAATCTTTTATGTTCTTCATAATTCTTAACTTGCTGCCAACTGTGTGAATATTTGCGCGCTATTATTTATTGTTTTTCAAGTGATTAATTACTCAGTAAATCGTCTAAGCGCGCAACCAAACAACCACCACCCACCCACTTGCTATTTGCATTAATTTGGGCTGCTTAAGTGAACCATAATTCCGCTTAGGTTTTGTTAGAAAAATAATATTTCAAATATATGGCATTTTTGTGTTCCTAATTCTACATTAATTTAGGTATACGTCGGATGAAGTAGTTTTCCGAATTCCTAAAGTGTCTGCCGTCATGCTAATTGATGATATAAAATTAAAGTTAAAATTAGTGCAATCAATTTAGTGGCACTCAATAATTTGTCTATTTCATTGGGAAAATATACAAAATGACGGCAATTAAAATTAAATGGATTTCGAATGCTGCACCATAAGCTGGCCAATACACATGCACATATGTAAGTGTCGCGCTGCGATTTGTTGCTAATGAAATTAAATTGTTTGCCATCAGTTTGAAAAACTAAATTATGTGAATGCTTAAGCCAACAAAACACATCCGGCTAGGCGGTGGGCTAGTAATAATAGCAATTCAAGAACCTTAATGATAGCAAACACTTAATATTAGTAATAATGCTAATGGCCAAGTACCGCCTCAATGGTAATAGCATTTATTTATAAAAGCATGATGATAATACGTCTGTTTTTTTTTCTGGCTTTTTGTTTGTTTTGTGATCACTTCAAACAAGAATAATTTGCTAATACCTTCTACTTTAATTTTATATATTTTAAAAATTAAGAACGCTTATTATGGCGTGTGAAAAAACGCTATAATTAATAATATTTAAATTTATTACTCGTGATTTTCTGCAGGCGGCAAACGAAAGAGTTGAGCGTCAAACTTGTCGGAGACTGCGGGAGAAGCACAGCAGTTCGGCTAAACACAGCTAAGCATAAAATAGACTGGCTGACCAAACTCATTCGTTCTATTGGTCACATAGTAAATTGCTTAAAAAATTATATGAAAATATATTAATATGTTTTGTGCTTTGCTGTACTAATATAATATTGACTATACTCGTATACTAATATATTTTTTATATATTTTTAAAGTAAATGTGTATGCGTACTTGTATTCTCGAGCCATCTAATTTTGTCTGGTTTTCACTTTTCATGCTGGCATTTTTCATAGCTGAAATCATATTTGCTGACTAATACATGCTGACTATCTCAATCAAGCCAACAACAATAACTTAGCTCACATACAAGGTGGGGCAAAATTCATAGACCTATCGGAAGATTTGTAATTTTTGCAAATGGCATCGTGCGTCAACAAGGGAGGAACTAGACAGCTGAGGTATATCAACAGACAAGCAATTGAGCGCGTAATTTAAGAAAACGTTATAAAAAAATAATAATTGAAATAAAAAAAAAATAATAAAAATACAAAAAAAAAAAAAATTAACAAAAATTAGAAAATAATAATAATAAGATTGAAAGAAGTAATTAAAAGAAAACAATTATAAAAAAAGAAAACAAAAATAAAAAAAATAATCAGTGGAAAAGAAAAGAATTTTAAAAGTTAAAAATAAAAATATAAAAAAACTGTATAAAAAAATTAATAAAAAGAAAAATCAATAATTAAAAATAAATAAAGAAAGAACGTTATTAAAAAAAAAAATTAAAATAAAAAAATTAATAAAAAGAAAATAAAATGTTAAAAAAAAAATTAAAAAAAATATATATAAAACAAAGTAATTGAAAGAAAATAAGTATAAAAAAATAAAAAATAATAAGCAAAAACAAAAACAAAATAAGAAAAATAGAAAAATAAAATTAAAAAAAATAACTATAAAAAAATACAATAAGTAATTAAAACAAAAAAAAACAAACAAAATAAAAATAAAAAATTTTATTAAAAAAAATAATAATAATATGAGAAAAATAATAATTTAAGGGGGTAGCTCCTCCAGACAACGAGGTTTTCAATTATTTTTTTGCGAAAAACTGAGAGTATTTTATATCTTTAAATAATGGTAGTAAAGGGTTAAGGTATGGGCCTTAAATAAATAACAAAGAGAAAATAAATAAAAAGAAAATAAAAAATATAAATTAAAAAAATTTCGAAAATATGTAACAAAAAAAAAAAAATTATAACAAGATAGAAAAAGAGTAAAGAAAAAATTATAAAAAGAAATAAGAAATTCAAAAAACTAATAAGTAACAAAAATAAAGAAAATTAAAAGAAATATATAAAAAATAATAAGTAACAAAAATAAAGTAAATTTAAAAAAATATATAAAAAATAATAAGATACAAAAATATTATTAATTCTCTTTCTTAGAAAAAAATGTATGACAAAAAAATAATTATAAATAAATAATAAATAATTATAACAGCAAAAAAAAAAAAAACAAGGAAAGCAAATAAAAAAATATACGTATATACAAAGTTTATAATAAGATAAAACAATATTAATAATTTTTTTCTTCAAAAAAAAGTTATTAAATAAAAAAATAATAATAATAAAAAGATAAAATAATAATTTAAGTGCGCAGCATCTCCAGGTAAGGAGGTTTTCAATCATTTTTTGCGAATAACTGAGAGTATTTTATATCTTTAAATAATAAAGAGAAAAAAAAAATTATTTAATAAAAAAAATATAAAATAAAATAAAAACTCAAAAAATATGTAAAAAATAATAACAAGATAGAAAAACATAATTAAAAGAAAATAATTATGAAAAAAGTAGTAAGTAAAAAAAACACAAAATAAAAAAATATATATTAAAAAAATTTGTAAAAAAATTACAAGATAAAAAATTATTCATAACTCTTTTCCTTCAAAAAAAATTTATGACAAAACAATAAAATAAAAAATTAAAATAAAGAAAAATATATATACATTTAAATTTATAATAAAGATAATTTTAGATAAAACAATATTAATAATTTTTCTTAGAAAAAAAAAGTAATTAAAAAAAAAAATAATAATACCGTACTACACCGATTCGCAACATGACGTTCGAAACAGGCATGCCACCGTTAACTCAAATGAGGGAGTTTGCGCAAAAAAATTTTGCAAAAACCTAATCGTTAATGACCAGTCAACACTTTCCAAACTGAACACACAAAATTCAATCAACACTCAACCGTATAATAGAAAAATCTCTGGAACTAGATATGCCCATCAATAATTAACCTAAGACCATCACCCGATTTCCTGGATGGCAACTACCTTTCAATGCCATAGATACATCACTCCACCAGTGGAAAAAAGACAATACGCCTTCAACAATATTTCAAAAACTCTTCTCAGAATTAACCAGGAAACTTATAAAAAAAATTCAAACTAATCCTTACAGGCGGCTCAAAAAGCGCAAACCAAACAAGCTTCAGCGTTATCTACAATGATAAAATATTAATTAGCAAAGTCTTACCTTATTACAGCACAAATTTTGCTGCAGAAACGATAGCCATATTTAAAGCAGTACAATATGCTAGCCAAATAGCTGGAAAATTTGCAATTTCTTCCGATTCCTTAGCCTCATTAGAAATGCTAAAAAATATTAACAATAATAATTATTATACAGTCTGCTTATTGAATCATATGGATACCAGGACAAGCGAAAAATCAAGGGTAACGAACTAGCAGACTTAACAGCAAAAGAAGCACAAAACCGCCTCCTAACTATATCTCTGAACCGCCTACTCACAGTTATTAAAAGACATATAACAAAAATATTCAAAAAGAAACAATACTTCCAAAATTATGCCTCAGCATCATCGAAAATTTGGACCATCGGATGGAGGTGTGCCGCCGAGGCCGTGGCGATATTTCGTTCTATACGAAATTCAGCTATACCAGTATTATGACAATAATTTCTTAAAAGAAATGTATTTTATTCAAAACCAACACCGGCTAACACCAGACAACGAGGTTTTCAAAACTGATAGCATTTATTATCTTTAAATAAATTCATGCTAAAGTGAATATACAAAATAAAAAAAAAGTTGGCGGCGCTACTTCCTCTCGAACATTGCTCCTTTAATTCATGCCGTGGAATGTACAGCCTCTTGTAATCAACTGAAATCAACCAGACAAACATTTTTCACCTAAGTTACTCTGCTTTCACTTATCCATTTTTAACGAAAAAAAACAAGAATTTCAGTTTCTGTGAAGAGAAAAAGAAAAAGATTACACTTTTTTGATATACATTCAAATTGATCAAAACAATATTTTTAGTAATAATTAATATAAGGCTTGAGATACATTCAAAGGTCAACATGTTAAAGAATGTGCTTGTAAAATTTTAAGTTGATATCTTCATAACTTCTTGAGTTACATTCGACGGCGCGGAAAAAAACGTGTTGCAAGAAAAACGTGAGTAAAGTTTTCGTTCTTACTCATCTTTCCTACGACGCTCATCACTTCACTGAGTTTATACCTACTTTTTAGGCTTTTGAAAGCGCTGGAGGAGCTGCCTCCCTAAAAAATAAAACAATATTTTATTTAATTTTTTTTGTTTATTTCTTTTTATTTAGACAAACTATTATATATTTATTCAAAAACAAAATTATTAATGATGATGATTCGATTTGCGCCACCTTGTCCATATATATAACTTAATATTACCTAATTTGTCTATTCTAACTATCTGTGTTTTTTGCCTCTTCATTCGAAATATCAGAAATTTAAACGTTTATCGCTTTAACAGAACAGGCAGCATTTGAAAGTCAGATTTTTGCGTGAGGTGGCAGCAGGTTGTTAAAAAGTGACACATGTCTATACATACATACATACATCAGTATGTGAATATGTTTTATGTATAGCTACATGAACACTTTAGTTTTTGCGGAAGTTTTTTATGCTGCGGGTAGATAAATTACGAAATTATTCCTTTGAAATCAATTTAATTACAGGTTTGCTTATGTCAACTCTTGTGCACCAACAGATCCATCAACTATGTTGCGGAAGATTTGGAAATCATTAATAATTAATAAGGGAGCTAACACCTGCAAGAAACGGTTGCTTAAACGATTTTTAATTTAATTAATTATTTTGGAGTTTTTTGTGGCACAATTAACGAATGCATCTGCGTATGTCACTGCTCATTTTAACTTAAAGTAAATTGTGAGAATGGATGTCGAATTTTTCTAGAGGAAAAAGTGGAGGCATTAGACCAGCAACAACGTTTTGAAAACTAGAAATGTCACAACAAAAGAAAAGAAAAGGAAAAAGACGAACTATGTTCCACAGCCGACATGGAACCAGAAGCAGAATGGAACGGCTTTTCGTCATTTCATTTTATGCTGACATCCAGATGTACACAGCGAAGGAAAAAAAAACAAATCAGCTGGTCCACCGACATCACCTTTAATAGATTGGCCTTGCAGAAAATGCTTTAAAACGCTTTACTCCCTGGCAAGAATATTAACTTGACTTAACATCAAGGAATCAAATTTAAGCAATAAAAAATGGTAAAACAAGAAAAGTCTGTATATTTATGCAAATCAAAATAGATTGAAAAATAAATAGAAAATAAACAAAATATTCATTGCGCTTCACATTTATCACTCAAATTCAAGCGATGTTATCATGATTTATTAATAAAAGGTTGTGCAAATTTTAACAACTGTTTCGGTTGTTCCTTCCATTGATGTAATTTGGAAAAAGGGGAAAAGGAATAAGTTTATTCCTTTTTAAAAAGTTAGTAAAAAATATAAAAAAGTAGAATAAGTTTATGCTACTTTATGAATGGCACTTAATTATTGGGTTTGGAATAAGTTCATAGCGTTTTCATATTTTCTTTTACTTTACAACGATTTGTTTGCTGTTTGGCAAAGCGTAAGTATTCATTCAATAGAACTCTTTCTGCTCTACAAAACTATGTTAATTGTATTTTTGAGTTATTTAAGTTTTTGTTAGTGTTGAGGCTTAGAAATCGAATATCCAGGAGGCAAAGATTAACATTTTCGACACCTGCTTTTCTTCGCTTTTCATAAAGAAGCCGAAGAAGCTCCAGACATTTGCGTCGTGTTTGCAGATGATGTCATAGGTGATGACATGTCCCGCAGCGGAAGGCCTCCTGAATTCGATGAAGAACGCCTCACCAGCAGAATTGCAAGAATGATAGAGTACCAGGTTTGGCCATTAGAATTCTTGCCACTCATTTCGCACCTATTTACACAAATCAGTCAGTGTTCAGACGGCAATGAAGTAAGATGAGCGGAGACTGTGTTGATTTTTTCGTATATCCGGAACACAATCTCAGTTTTCTCATAAGCAAACCGCTGCCATGACCCACGTGACGACAGTTGATCAGCTTATTCTTTCAAATGCGCTGGGAGCCGGTTGAAGGTCTGATTTTGGACACATCTCTACAAATCTTTTCACCATGATATTTATTCTAGAAGTGTCTACAAAAAATTTCCACCTACCACGCCTCTCTGTTCGAACGCTACGGATAGTCACTTGTGAGGAAATTTGGGGAATAGTTGTATAAAGTTTGCTCGAAACAGCCACTCGCTCGAACGAGGCTTTTAAAGAGTTTGCGTTATTTGTAGCAGAACCATAAAGCTAAGCTGCCCAGTAACTCTGATAAGAGCCAATTATTTTCAATTCCCACATACATGTATACATAAGAAAGTTTTTTTACCTGCTATTACTACCAGCTGGAGCATATTTAAATGCCTCGCTTAATGGCAAAGAAAGAAACCAAACGATTTTGCGGCCGCCTTTTTTCTCGATTGGTTTTTAATTTCAGTAATTTGCATTTCAATCTGCTCAAAATCGTTTGTACCTTCTTAGCAGATAATTGGATTTCGTTGAGATCATCTGGTATTTTTTGCTCCCTAGACCGCTTTTGTATTGCAAATCACTTTTTTTAAAAACCTTTTGGCTGCGCCTGCCGGCACATAAATCTATTATTTTTTTAACTTTAATAGTTCGTAATTATTTACGTAGATAAAAGTGAGAACGCTACGGATTAGTGCTATTTTTATGCTCGATATGTACGAGGGTGGCTTAATAAGGACCAGAAAGTGGAAATATGGCATAGGGATGGTCAATTCAGCAAATTTTTGTGAGTTAACTCATTGATTCCAACTCACTTGAAGGCGTCAGCTCATTGGGCTATTTGATTGTTACGCAAATTTCTGTCATAGACTCTGTTTGTATGTGTTTCCTTGACTTATAATTTGAAGTCAAATGCCAGATTCCAATTGGAATCGTAAATTAACGGACATTTTTAAGCATTTTAGAGGACTTATCCATATTGCGTGAGCCAATTATTTAAAAGCATTTACATTCCTGAATGTACTGGTGTCCTGGATGCCACGAATTACTAGTAATGTGTGGCTGCCCTACTCGGAGGAGAAGGACGACAAAATGAAATGCACGAAACATGCACCTAAAATATTTTCAGATCAAACAAATCCACCAAGAACCTTTTCCGTCAAGTCAATAGTAAGCACCGCACGCCAGAAAAGAGCTGCCAATAAGAGTCCACTTGGACGATAATAATGGCAGTCCTCATATGTAAAGACTGAGTAATAGCAAATTAGTGAGTAGTAGAAAGACTAAAACAGTCTGCTGAACACTGTGGTGAAGTAAGAGAGTTATACGCACAGAAATGCGCTATTTCAGAGAACGAGTTACGGGACATCAAAGATGAGGGACTCACCACGGTAGCCGAATTTTGCTCGCTCGATTCACACACTCGTCCAATCAGTTGTTGTTCAGAAGGCAACGCAGTGTCATTGGTTGATTCTTTTCGTACTCAGTTTTTTATTAAATACACCTCAAGTTACGTCAGCTGATTCTGTCACATTCACAGGGCCAGATAAAGGTCTGCTAAATACCACACTTCTAAAAGGCCTTTCATCATTATGAGACACCATATTTCCCTAAAATACCTTCGAATTGTAGATTGCACATGGATGGAGAGACCAGACGAAACGTTATGGCCCACCTACAACCTCAAGCAATCGTCAACATTGATAAGCATTAAACGACGGGACGCCTGTAGACTAACGGCAGTCTTAACTGGTTTCTGGTCTATCGGAGAACAAGCCGGCAAAATGGGCATCCCTCACAACACATACTGTCATAGTTGTAAACAACAGGAGAAAAAGGAAACAATCTTCCATTTCCTCTGCGAATGCCCTGCCCTATGGAAGTACAGAATGTTAACCCTGGGCAAACCGCTGTTCGAGAGTCTCGACCAACTGTCTGGCTTCGACGTAAACAGCCTAATAAGGTTCCTAAACCGCACAGACTGGATATAGTCCTGCCGTAAATAACTGTTAAACAAGTTAGTAACGAGGATGTGACAACAAAATCACCACCCTAACCATCCAACTAACCAACTAACTAACGAGACATCAAATGAGTCACAGAGTTGCTCTTGTTCTTGAGAGGAAGTGTGATCTACCGATTCACTAAGGGGGCCACCTCTGTAACTTAGCTCTGAACTGAGTTAGCTATCTTCAGTAAGGAACAACCTATTAGATCAAGTATTTTATTTTTTAATATGCGAGCAGTCAGGTGAAAAAATGCATAGATGTGGCCAACAGCAGAGCATTGAGTCCAGGTAATGTAATAGAGGCCATTAAAGGGGTATGTTTACGAGAAATCTAATATTGCGTTAGTTATATATGAAAAACATTAACCAATGACACTTCAATGCTGTCTGAACAACGAATGATTGGACAAGGGATAGGGAAGAATTATGCAGCTGTATCTCCGCTGACGTGGCAGCCGAAGTTTACTCGCTTGATTTCGATTTTCACCATAGCTGATGGCTAAATTTTGTATCTATCACCCTTGCGAGGTGATTTTTTTTATATCAGTCTATTTCAACTAATATCTCTGCAATTTTTCCCTGCAATCCAAATTATTAAACTTCTTAAAATATGTATCATATAAGTACAGGTAAGGTGTTAGTCTGTCTGACGCTGATGTGGGCGCAACTTGTAATCTAATTAATTTGAGCTTATTCAATTGGGATTGGGGACTTGCCAGGCATTGCGTGCTAATGATAAAATAGACCTTTTTTATTCACCATTTTTGCCTTAAATGTCGAAAGGAGCCAAAGCTGTAATTGAAAAGAAGAAACAAAAAAATACTATCGCTCTGGTCTTGTTGCCTCCCATTCGCCCCTTGACCTTCTTTTACGTCAATTCAGTATAGTCTACTGTCTCCACCTCCGCTTCTGGTATAATGAGATAAAATCATGCCTTGTCGACGGTTGCGAACCGGCGAAAAACTCGTTCGAATTGCAATTGAAAATTGTCAAATATTTCTTTGCAGTTGCCAATCGATTGCATTTATTGTCAATTGTGGACAAGCGTGGGTGGCACTGTGTGGATAGTTGCTGAGACGGCAACGAAGTGTCATTGGTTAAATTTTTTTAAATATATTTAAACAAACCGCTTTGTAAACGAATTCACTCATAACCGAATAACGGTCTATTAAAGAGCTCACCATTGACATATTTTCCCCATCGGTATAGTGATTTGAATTAGGTGAACAGATGGTGGAGCGTCATCGAATTTTAGAAAATCAGTGGTGGATGAATGACTTCAATCTAAGGTAAAGAATTCCCGTAATACAATGTTTTGAAGGGGTTTTGTGGTGATACGTGTTTGACTCAAAAACGGTACTTATTACGCAAAAGAAAAAAATCATTATTATTAGTACTATTTTCTTTTTTATTTTAAAAATTATTTTTTTTTTTTTTATTTTTGTTTTTTCATTTTTAGACCTGTTGCAAATGGTTGTTACAACAAAACTATTTAAGAACGATATTGAAAATTTTAGTTGTTTATTTTAATGCTTTAAAAATTCTTTTTGTTTTTTTTAATTTTTATACGCTTGAGAAAAAATTAGATACCCACATTTATATAGTTTTGTTAAATTTTTTAGAGCCAGAGTTGTTTTGTCTTTCGAGAAGGAAAATTTTGAAATTTTCAGATTTGTTTAATGTTAAATGTTTTAATTGTTTCTTTTAGCATTATTTTGATTATTCTTTGTTTTTCATAAAATTCATAATTTTCATCATAAAACATGCATTTAAACAAATTTTTTATATTGATAAACTAAATTAGTTATATCTTGCATTTGTATATTTTTTATTTAAAATTTATGGGGTAATAATTTTTTTAATCATGCCGGAAAAAAATTTTAAAATTTCCAATTTATTCAATGTCGAAAAGTTTAGTCCCAAGTTCTTTTACGTCAAATATCTTCGGTTGTTCTTAAAATTTTTATAAACTTTATTGTTTAGTTTTTAAAAAAAATATGCTATTTGTAGTGTTTTTAGAATGAAACTTGCTTTTGGTTTTTTGTCATTCGTGAAGAAAACAATTCAAATGTATGGATTTGTTCAATGCGGAAAGTTTTAGTACTGAGTTTTTTAAGTCAAATATCTTTGGTTGTTTTTTACTCTTTTGTACAAGGCGCATTCATTAAAGGTGGTGATACTAGACCAACAACACTCTTCTGTGTGTTGGATTGTCAAAGCAAAGTATTGAGAAACTAGAAAACAAATAATGAATTCGCAATGTTTCATTCTGAGCTGACAGCCACATGGACACGGCGAAAGAAAAAAAATAAATAAATCAGCTGATTGACCAACATCACCTTTAATAGATTCGCCTTGCTTTTGTGCATGTTTTTGTTTATTTTTTTAATTTGTTTTATGATATTTAAAATTAATTTTGTAAAAATATTTGGGAAACGTTTTTGTGGCCCTTTGCTAAATATATCTCCTTTTACGTGTTTTTCTTATTTTTTTATTATAGCTCATTGTGTCAGCTATCTCAGTAATCACTGAAAGCTGCAAAGTAAACAAATTTTTTTTTGAAAAAAAAATTATTATTTTTTAAGTATATTTTAGCCGGATACAAATAAGGAAAATACTAAGGAATGTTTTAGCCTTTCAAGCGAGGATATCTTGAAAGTTGTGGCTTGTATAACTGGTTATTGACTTTTTGGCAGACATTCCTTAGACTAGGAGTTTTCTCACATGAATATTGTAGAAGTTGTAGAGATGAGTAAGAGGAAGAGACAGATAAGCACTTCCGTTGCAATTGTGCAGCCTTATCTAAAATCAGAGCAGGTTTTCTAGGTAAATATTTCTTCAACTTTCTTATGGAACTAGTTGGCGGGGCGACCAGTCTTGCGTTGCATAAGAGCCACAAAATGGGCTCATGATGAAAAATAAATGAGGCTCTAGTGTCGCACGGTGGCATGACAACTTGCCTGTAAGGTCTAAGTGAGTTGGTCGTACAGACCGAGTACCACCATAGCCTAACCTAACCTATTTTAGTGAAAAAAATCTGAAAACTTTTCATTTGAAACAATTTTTTCGAAACGAATATTTTCTCCTAAAAGAGTAAACAAAATATTTATGTCAGCCGAAGGTGTTTACACTAGTGCTCCATTTTAATGTAAAGTAGTGGATCTCCTCTACTTTTCTTATATATAATAATAATAATAATATTTATGTGATATTAAAAGGAACCGAAAATAGTTCAAAAAACGCAATTTCAAAATTTTCAACCTTGAATAAATATAAATTTTTTTTTTTAATTTTCCTTAACTTTCCATACTACAGTCTGATTTCCACCCGAGAAACATACCTTTTTTTCAAAAGTCCGCCATTTTGCTATTTTTCAAAAAAATTTCCCATTGTAGCACCTGCCAGAATGACAAGCCTACAGAATAATAATCAGTTTAACTTTTTCGTTTCAGATGTCCTGAATAGCCAATAGCCTGTTGACAATCCACCTATCTTTTTTGTAAGACGCTTACTTTGGTGCCACACTACTATAAAAAAATATGTCAAAAAAAACAAAAATGTTTTTTTACACTATTTGATGTCAGTTTTTGGGCCCATTCCAAACGACGAGGCTTGTCCGCAGGCAACAATCTTTGCGTCAATTGAATTTGTAAGTGGTCCGAGCAATGCCCAACTGCTGAGAACGGCGATTTTGGGATGTCCTTGGCGACGTCTCAACACTGGCCCGTACAAGAGCAATATTCTCATCCGATCGCCTTGGTCACATCACCAAGTCGAAAACCTTTAGTACAAACGTTTAATGGTGTTCTTAGAAGGCGCACTTTTCACATTATTTAATTTTTTATACGCACGTTGAGTTTTCACAATTTACTTCTTTTGCTGAATGTAAATTTTAACAATTTGGGAGCGCTCGCGTGGCACGTACTGTTCCATGGTAAAGATTTGCTTGGACTGTCGCTTCCAACGCGGTATGTCATTAAGCGATCTAACGTCCCTGTCAAAAGATACAGGGTTGGCAGATGGGTCCGTCGAATATTAACAACCCTGTACTACATTTATATACTTAAAAAAAAATTCCTAAAAAATATCTATAAAAAATGAGTATTCGACCAGAAATTGAATTTAATAAATTAAATTTTTTTTTTTTTTTTTCAATTTACTTCTTATATTTTCTATTTATTTATATTCAATCCTACAATAAATCTATTTTCAGCAGAATTGCTGACCATGCCCAAAATACTTGCATCGGTTGACATGTAATCGCTTTTCATACATCAGTCCAAAAATAGGCGTGCGTACCTTAGAAAAATTCTTCTTAACAAGCAAATGTTGGTGGCAATGTAATCTCTTCTAATTTCTATGAACTTATTGAAACGCCCTCGTAGAAATCCGTACAAGAATGGCTAATTTGAGGTATTGAACAAGTATTTATTTATAGGCTTAGTAAAAAAATTTAGTTTAGAACAAGTTGGTATTTTCATTTTCATTTTCGCAGGCACTCTTACATAAAAAATTAATGATACCTCATTTGTTTTTTAAAGAAAAAAATGTTCTCAAACAATACTTAATGATAAATAACTACAGGTAATTCCGCCAAAAACCGGCTAGAAGCTTCGGGGGTTTGCGTATTTTAGAATTTAGGCATGGAAAAATGAAATATTTTCGCAAGAACCAAATTTCGGCAGAAAGCAAAAGTTATGGCCCGCAAAAGACAACGCGCATACATACACACTTAAGCATATACGCGTACCTATGGGAATGCTTATGTAACCTTTTGTACTTTTAATTCTAGTTTAGGCCATTAGTGGTATCAACGCACTGACGATGGCCGCAGGTAGTATTTATTTGCGTAGCTTTTGATTTCAATAAAAGGAGTCGCTGACCAGTGACGCAAGAGTTTGCTGCTTAGCAGCGTACATTGTCTGTGAGTTGAAGAGGAAGATGATAAATGTTATGAATGCCATATATTTTTGGAAAAAAAATTAAATTTTATATAAATAATTTTTATAAAATATCTCTATTGCTGCCTCTTCTAGCTTGGGCCTTACCGATTTTGCTCTCTCAGTAGCAATCAAAAGATTAGCAGCGATTTAAAGCAAGGCAAGCCTGTCTAACTAACCAACTAAGAAACGTTTTGACGCTTTGATAGGCAGGCTGACCGCTCAACTGGTTTATTGCTTCACTCCAAAGCCGCAGCAGCTGCTTAGAGGGCAGCTGATGAGCTGCTTCGTTACTGATTGCTACAGTGAAGTAGAGGTGACATAGCATTAAAAATAAACATACATACAGACGCGCCTTTTGTACTTACATATGTTTGTCATAAGTTGTAGATTTTTAATTTAATTAATATTATTAAGAACAGCGCATAACAACAACACCAACAACTAAATAGCATTAAAAACAACGCGTCAACCAGTGTCTTTGGCTGGTGGCGGTACCAGCTTCCACTGGACTGGTATTTTTGCTCAAGCTGAGTTGGGTTTTGGACACAAACTAGTTTACTCGCCGCATTCGCCCGCTTTGCTGCGCCCGCCACCACATTTCAGCGATTAGATTATTGTATCTTATGACTTATATTTTGTTAAAATTAGCATTTCGTTTGCAGCTAAAGCGAAAAAAGTCAGGAATAGCTAGTAGAAGGCTGGCGATTAAAAGCGAGAATATGAAAAACATTACTAAACAGCATTCAAGGTCAGCGAGTTTGGGCAAGCTGACCGCCTGTACGGTTTGGCTATTTGGCTGGCTTTTGCACCGATAAAGGCCGTGGCTTTGGCTAGAACTGCTGCTCTGCTAAAACAAGCGCTGCTAAACAAGTTCCGATTTGATATTTAGGTATGTAAATAATAATTTTCATATTTAGTATAATTTGAAAATAATCTAAGATATTCTAATGCACACATGCACACTTACCTCTTTTTATATAATATGAGAATGTGTCGATTTGCGCATGGATATTTGATCTAAAATTTCAAGCTTATAAAAGCTTCGATCACGTAGCTATTACTGCCAGTTCTAATACAAGGTGATTTCGTTGAAGAGCCTTTGACACTGTGTCACATAGAATTCTCTTGTGTAAACTGGTCCCTCTGGGCTTTTACTCGGTTTTCCTTTTATGGTTAAAATCTTATCTAAGTGAAAGAAGTTGTCTTGTTGCAATTGAGGGTGAATCTACTGCCCACTTCATTGTGACTTCTGGGGTACCTCAAGGTTGTATTTTGGGCCCCGACTTCTTGTCTGATTTATAAATGGTATAGGCAGATGTTTTTCATTTGCGAGGCACCTATTATACCCTATGATCAGAAATTACCGGGAATGTTTAAATAAAACAAAACAGAGTTGCATTTCAGAGAAATTTATTTATCTCCTTCAAAATATGACCCATATGAAGCAACACACATGTGACAACGTATAACCCAGTCCTCCATGCACCCCTAGTAGGCCGACGAATGGATTGCCTTTAGCTCCTTCGTCGCATTCTCTTTGATCTCCTCTTTGATCTCCTCCTGGGAAACAAAAAGAAGTCGCACGGGGCTATATCAGGTGAATAGGGTGCTTGCACGATGGTATTTACTTGGTGTTTGGTCAAATAATCCAGCACAATTTGGGATCGGTGCGATGGCCCGTTATCATCATGCAAAATCCCAGAATTGTATGCCAACATTTCCGGCCGTTTGCGACGTACAGCATCTCTCAAACACTTCAAACCGGATAAATAATATTCTTTATTGACTGTCTGGCCCGATGGAAAGTACTCATGGCGCACCACGCCTTGGTAATCGAAGAAAACAGTCAACATCAACTTCCCGGAACTTTTTAATAATAGGGTATACAGAACACTTAAAAATGTGCGCCACAATAAGAAGTCCAGAGAATGTGCTTAGGCTCCAGGATGACCTTAATGAACCCGAATCTTGGTGTATCTCTTTAAGAGGTATTGTGGTCTAGAAATTTGAAAAAATCGATTTTTTTTACATATTTTTAATGTTTAGAATTTCAAAAATATGCCCTTCAACGGATTTTTTAAAATTCGGATTATTTTCGGAGATACAGCGGATTTTGTGACGGGGTCTAAGCCCGTCGAGTGGAGCGAATCGCACAATGAACGGCAGATGTTACCGGACGACTTGAGGACTCGTTCTTTCCAGAAAATCCTATGTATCCCACACAACCTTTATTTATTCTATACATACATATACATATATATACTTCTATAATATACAATATACCTGGAAATATATCGCCGATTAATCCGGAGTGAGTAGTAACTATTATGATCTCAGTTATTCTATTGGAATTGTTGCTCAAACTTCAAACGCGATTTTCTCAGAACTAATTTTTTTGAGATGGTCGTCATGATATCTTAAGTTCTACTTGACCGATCGCTTGAAGTTTGATAAGAATTTTTTATTATATATCGGTCTATCGCGCCTGCCTCGGATTATGAAAAGTTTATGTTTGAGGTATTTTGAAAAAATTTTTTTTAGGTGTAAAAAAATTTGTTTGTTTTCACGTTGACGCCATTTTGCGAATTTTTTTTCTTTGATTTGGCCTAATCCAATAGTGACATCCTAATCAATGAGGAATTTTTTAAATTTGTTTTTATTGTTTTTTATAAATTTTTTTTTTTATTCTTTTCCAATGTTAATAAAACCATAGAAAAAAATGGATACTAGAAATGTTTTTCATTTTTTTTATCTAAGTTTTAAAAATACGTAAAATTAAGGCGGCTAGACCAAAATACCGCCTTGAGGTAGTAGTCTGGTAACTTATTTTGAAAATTTCGAATTTCGGTGTTTTACATATTTTGAAAGTGAAGAGATATATTGGTAATATACTGTACAAATTTTAGACCGAAATTCGAAATATTGACGAAATTATAGCACATACATAAGAGCGGCTCGTACTTGCGCGGCTCAATTGCTAAAACTTTAAGCGCGTTTTTCTCAAAACAACGTTTTTCCGGACGGCCGTCGTGAAAACAAATTTTCTATCTAACGGATTGAGCTGAAATTTAGATATGTTTTTCTACACACCAATAGTTCTGGCGGGTAGTAGATTTAATTTATTTCGTCCCTAACTTTCCATTTGTTAGCCCGATTTCCACTTTAAAAAAAGGCAATTTTCTTACGAAGTCCGCCATTTTGTTATTTTTTGTCAAAATCATTTGATCTTACTACCCGCCAGAACGTCAAGTACACTGATTAATAAGCAATTTGTTTTTTCTGTTTCAGATGACCACAAGTGACGAAATCACGCCGGCCAGCCACTGTACCTCTTTTTTTTTTGCCGTTTGCTGCAGTGTACAAAAATGGTATCAAAACATTAAAAAAAAAAAAATTTTTTTTGTACACCTTCTGATACCTTTAATAACATATCAGAAAATCAAACCGATTGAATTTTATTTTCCCTTCCAAAAAATGTCCCAAACATGGCCTCAAAAAACGTGTAAGTTACCAGACTACTTAAATAAAAAAAGTTTCAAGTCAGTCACTAAAATCTTGCAAACTATCTAAATTACTTGATATTCTATAATCGTCATATAATATCTCCAATAATGCCCTCCAATCAGTGATTGAGATCAAAGACTTTGGAGAAATTTTTGACTGTAATTTTTCTTTTTCAGGTCATATCAATTATTGGGTTGGGGAATAAGTTCGTAGCTTTTTTCCAAAGACTTTTATTTAAAAATTAATATTTATATCAATAAGTTAATCAATTATTTATTCGATGTTGCTGTTTACAACCTCTTCTCCACCTCTCGATCAATTTGTTGATGCCGTTCCGCCCCGAATCGCAAGGCTTGGTGTCAAAGAAGTTGTTGAGTCAGTTTCTAAACGTGAGGACCTCTTTGTTATTGGAGGTTACACCCTTCGTTTGGTTTGATGGCGAGCAGAAAAGAGGGTAATCGCTCGGTGCAAGGTCCGGAGAATAGGGCGGATGCTGAAGGACCTCTGATTTGAGCTTTCGAAGAGAGACTTTGACGACTTGTGCAGCATGGGGCCTGGCGGTGTCGTGCAGGTCAGGTCATTTCAATCGAATAGCATCAGGTGTACAGGGTTTGATTAAAAAGTAATAAACCTTTCCGCGCGGAGCGTCTGCCAAGCCTTTATCCGAATCGGCTGGTAGGGGAAAATGGTCATTGGACCTCCCCCTTCCACTACAAACCGGTCCCAGTTCGCTGGCAACAGCGGTGCAGTCAACATCGCTCCGCGCGTTAAAGCTGTTTTAAAAATGTGTTAGGATTAGGCAGTGGCGAAAATGCACCGATCGTTGGAGCAACGTTACTCGATCAAATTTTGCGCAAAGCTATACAAAACGAGTACCGAAACCATTGAACTACTCAAGGAGGCTTACGGGGACCAATCTCTGTCCAGGGCCCAGGTAAAACGGTGGCACTAGTCCTTCAACAATTCGGCCCGACCTCGTCAACAATTGGACCCTTCATTACGACAATGTGCACGTGATTTTTTTAATATTATTTATTTTTTTCCTTCAACTCCTATTAGAGCACAGAAGTTGCTTATCTCCCATCGGAGGCGTCCCTAGAAGGCGGATCGGAGTAGGTGGGAAGTAAAATACCACCCGCGCCATCAAAACAAACGCACACCTGCTTGAAGGTGCAGATAGACATCCTATCACTAAGCTCGGGTAGGCGGGCTAGCGACTTACCTATCTGAAACTCCTTTTGCCAACGAATAGTCGTTTTTTAATATAACCTCAGTTGTTTTTGAAAGTCATAAACATTGGAACGCTTTAAAATTGGCTGTAAGGTTTTTCCTAAGTGAGCTCTCAGCAGTCCATGGCCCATTTTCAAATACCGTTATCTCGAAAACTGGTATCAATTTCACAAAACGAATGATGCTGTAGAATTTAGAAGACCAAAATTAAGTCAAATCGACTATCAAAACTTTTGCTCCAATAAAAGTACAAAATTCGAACACAGAGAAAAAATTGAAAACAAGTATTCAAAAAACTTAAAAACAAAAAAATCACTAAATATGTATTTAAAAATTGCTAGAAATGTGGCTGTCATAAGCACAACCGCTCCTTCTGTGACGTCATTCTTTAAAATCGCTGGATTTGTTAACTTCCAATAATAAGTGAGGGAAAATTGCTCGAAGTTTGTATCGGAGCTAAAGTTATAATTACATTTTGTAAGGCGTGGTCAATAAAAAGTAAAATAAATGATTTGTACTTACGAGTATTTATCATTTGTCTCAAAACAGAAGCACTAATCCAAAAATTATTAAATAATTAGCGATATTTAATTTGTAACAGCAAACGCCCGTATTTGTGCCAAATTTGATTTTAAGCTGGTTTTGATTGAGTGAAATATCCAAAAACAAAAAAAATTATATATATTTGTCTTAAAATTGCGAAAAGACGCTAATCTTGTTGTTAGATTTAGACTTGCAAGTCAACACACGCCTGCTTTGTTTATGTGTGTGTGTGTGCATCTGTATTTGAACGAGAAAAATTAACATTTGTTTCAAAATGAGTTTATAAATAGAACTGTATCGATGTTCTCTTCTAGTCGTCTGTTATTCTCGTACAGTGAGCTAATTATAGTTTTACCGCTTGCACAGAATACGAATTTTAAATACACGTTTTTCACGCGTGATCACCGGTTGAATGATGGCCGAATTTTATGATATTTATTTATTACTCGTAGTTTTATAAGTTTCTCTACGTAATGGAATTATTTTTCTTAAATAACACTGTACCATAAAATCCAATTTTATCCACTAAGGAAGCACAGGAGTAATACTCGACATCTGTCGGATAAGTCAATATCAAACCAAATCCTTGTTCTCCTTGACTTTGTCACGCGATTTTTAAGTTACTAAATAAAACCACTTTTTTGAATTTTTGAACTGACATTTTATCCAAACTTTTGATATATTTTTTGAAATTTTCTAAATTTAGTTTTTCTAAGTTTTTCTAAATTTAATTTAAAAAATTTTTCTAAATTAGTTTTTCTGAGTTTTTTAAATTTCTTTTTCTAAATTTATTTTTCTAAGTTTTCCGAAGTTTATTTTCTGAGTTTCTCTAACCTAATGTTTCGAAGTTTTTCATAAAATTATTTTTCTGAATTTTTCTAAATTTACCATTTTGAACTTTTCTACATTTAATTTTCTGAATTTTTACAAATTTTTGTAAATTTGTTATAAATTTATGGACTTTTCATATTATATATTTTTGAGTATTTCTAAAGTTATTGTTATGAATTTTTTTAAATTTAGTTTTCTGAATTGTTACAAATTTTTCTAAACCTGTACATTTATTTTTTTTGGATTTTTCTAAATATATATTTTTGAGTTTTTCTACATTAATTTTTCGGAGTTTTTTAAATTTATTCTTTGAACGTTTTCTGAGTATTTCTAAACTTGCTTTTATATATTTTTCTAAATTTGGTTTTCTGAATTTTTGTTAGCTAGTAATTAAATAATAATTAAAAACCATAAAACTAATGGATTTTTCTAAATTTATATTTCTGAATTTTTCTTGTAAATTTATTTTTATGTATTTTTTAGAGTTTTTCAAGAGATATTCTTGTGAGTTTTTCTAAATTTATTTTTCTGACTTTTTCTAAATTTATGTTTATTAAGTCTTCTAAATTCTCTATATTTTTTTAAGTTTATTATAAATTTATGTTGCCGAATATTTTTAAATTTATTTTTGTGGGGTTTTTTAAATTTATCTTCCCGAATTTTTCTAAATTGTTTTTCTAAATTTTTCAAATTTTAAAAATTTTTCTGAATTTGTTATACATTTATTTTTCGGAATGTTTCTAAATTTATTTTTCTGAAGTTTTTACAATTTATTTTTCGGAGTTTTCCTAATTTAGTTTTCTGAAGTTTTTTGAGTTTTTCTAAATTAATATGTATTTCAAAATTTTTCTAAATTTATTATTGAATTATTTTTCTGAATTTTTACAAATTTTTCTAGATTTATTATAAAATTATTTTTCTGGCTTTTCCCAAATATATGTTTTTGAGTATTTCTAAATTAGTTTTTCCGAATTTTTCTAAATTTATTTTTATTAAGTTTTCAAAATTCTCTAAATTTTATTTAATTTATTATAAATTTATTTTTCCGAATTATTCTAAATTTATTTTTCTGAGTTTCTTAAATTTATTTTTTTTGAAATTCTCTAAACTTATTATAAATGTATTTTTCTAAGTTTTTTTTCTGATCTTTTCTAAACTTAGTTTTCTGCCTTTGTCTAAATATACTCGTATATGTTTCAGTACTTCTAAATTTAGTTTTCTGAATTTTTTACAAATTTTTCGAAATTTATTATAAATTTATTTTTCGGGATTTTTCTAAATGTATTTTTTTGAGGTTTTCTAAACTAATTTTTCGGAGTTTTTTTAAATTGTTTTTCAAAATTTAGTTTTCTGAATTCTTCTAAATTTATTATAAATTTATTTTTTCGAATTTGTTTAAATGTTTTTTTCTGAATTTTTCTGAGTTTTTCAAAATTAATGTTTCGAAGTTTATCTAAGTTTTTTTTCCTGAATTTTTCTAGACATAATTTTCTGAGTAATCTAAATATATTTTTAGGAATTTTTCTAAATTTGGTTTTCTGAGTTTTTCTGAATATATTTTTCTGAATTTTGTTAATTACAATAATTTTTCAGAATTTTTCTTAATTTATTTTTATGAATTTTTCTAAATTTATTTTTCTTACTTTTCCTAAATAATTTTTTTCAGTATTTCTAAATTTAGTTTTCTGAATTTTTTACAAATTTTTCGAAACTCACTTAAAATTTTTATTCAGGATTTTTTTAAATGTAGTTTTTTGAGGTTTTCTAAATTAATTTTTCGCAGTTTTTCTAAATTGAGTTTCCTGAATTTTTCTAAATTTAGTTTTCTGAGTTTTTCGAAATTTTTCTAAATTTATTATAAATTTTTTTCTGAGTATTTCTAAACTTATTTTTATGGATTTTTTTAAACTAATTTTTCTGATTTTTCTAGTTTTATTTTTCCGAATTTTTTCTAAATTTTATATACATTTTTTTTAAGGTTTTCTAAATTTATATTTCTGAAGTTTTTTAAATTTATTTTTATAAATTTTTATAAATTTATGATAAATTTATTTTTATGTGTTTTCTTAGTTTTTCAAGATTTATTTTTGTGAATTTTTCTAAATTAATCTTAAATCTTAACTTCTTCAAGTTTATTATAAATTTCTTTTTCTCAATTTTCCTAAATTTACAATATTTTTTTGAAGCTGCCATAGCTTAAATACATTTTCCAGTTTTTGGGGATGTGTTGCAACTTTCACGTGATGAAATCAGCCGCTCCTACTCCTTTTGCCAATTCGGACCCATCTGGAAGGAAATTGTATGAATGCTATGTGGTTTTTTGACCTTTCTGTCACGCCACCCATTTTGCTCTATAATGGCGCTAGGCTGTTTGCCAGACTTAATTTGTGGTATAACGTAGTCTGACTTTTCGTTTCAATCCCGAAAGTTACTGTGACCAGAAAGCGTTTGAGAGAATTGCATTTCCATAACAGACCATTAAATATCCTATCAATATCTTTTTAGTAAGGTACTGGTTATTAACAATATTTTCGCCCATATGGTAGTCACCTCTACTCATTGCATGCGTCTACTTATGTAAAGTCAGACCACACTTCACAATTTTTTCTACATTCACTTATAGCTTTTGCCTAGTACAGTAACTAGTAAAAATCGTGTCGCAGAATTTTTGATTAATGGCCCACTCAAATACCTACACGCCTGTAATCGAAATGGAGGCACACACTACCTATGCACATACACACGCGTACACAACAACAGCGCGCAATAACATCATAAATTTTCCATCGTGTGCGCTCATATGTGAATAAGCTGAGAACAATACAAATTTTGAAAAATTATTTATTTATTATAGGCTTCTTCAATATCGCCACCCGACCAATCACTACTGATCCACTGCACTCTCAACCCAACTGTTCTGGACATTTGCTATAATTTTTCATGATGGCAAAATATTTTGCACAATTTGCGACAATTACCCGATGCGCGTGATAAATAATGTGCTGGACATAAAACATTTACAATTTCATTTATTTTGATTCCGCTTTTTTTTGGATTTATTCTGTGTGCACCTTGTTCTTGCCACACACAGCCATGCGACACTTGTTGTTGGGTACTTCGGTAAACAACCACGCGCAATGTTGACATTTCAACCGCATCGGAATTGTCTGCTCCTGAAGTGCATACGAGCCCTCACATGCATACAGAAGTTGGCAATGTGTGTATGTATGTATGTGTGTATGTGTTAGTGCATGCGTGTTGCAAGTTTGGCGTTCAATTCGATTAATCAAAATATATTCCGAAAATAGACACAGAGGTTGTTTCGCGCAAATAATAAATTATGGTCCTATGACGGAGCAGCAGCACTGGAGCTGCACCGCTTTCCATTTCTATGAAACGCATTTGTCATCCCATTGGACATATGTTTGGATTGCTCTCAAACATTTTATGGCTTAAGAGGATTTGTGTTAAGCAGAAATTGAAATTATTGAAAGTAAAATTGATTCTACACACTTACAGGTACGTAGGCACAGGGGTAGGTGTGCATACATACATGCAATATATGTCCTTGTATGAGTGAAAATTAAAAGAAATGCATAACTTATGGCTATTTGAAGAAGTACGAGGGATTAGCCACTTCAAGTGAAGCCAGCAGTAATCAGTGCATTAGAGGTTTGTCAATGGTCAGATGGTCCATGTCGTTTATCAAAAGATGCAGTTCTCAATGTGCCAATCGATTTCAGTATAGTCTTAAAATTTATATACAACCATGTTTGAAATAAGTGAACATTTTTCAAGCGGCGTCGCCTTGATTTCAATTGCTAATAAGTATTGATACCAACCAAATCATGCACCCCCCAGGAGGCGTTTTATCACCGCTTCTTTAGCTATTGGCCATTGACGAGCTTTTACAAACTCCCGATGATCTCGGCTACGAAGTTCAGGGCTTTGCTGACGATCTATAGAGGCAAGCTTGGCTCTACTATAACTGATCGCCTTCCAATAGCTCTCGACATTACGAAAAACTGGTGGCAACAGAGAGGGCTTTCGATAAATCCGAACAAAACATGTGTGGTACCCTTCACTCGAAGAAAGAGGCCAGGTTTAGGGACTTTAAAACTAGAGGACGCAAACTTAGTTCTATCTGGGGATATGAAGCATCTCAGAATAATCCTTGATAAAACCTTGTCCTGGAAAAATCATTTCGCTTGGAGAGCAACATACACGTGTCAAGGCTTTTCGGTAAAACATGAGGTCTGCGGCCAAACATGAAGGCATGGTATTATAACACAATAATAGGTCTAAGACTTAGATGACAGTTAACAAGCTATTCCAAATAACCGGTCTGAGCGTAATAGGAGCAATGCGAACCTCTTTAAGAATGGACACTGGACTCATTCCACTCCTCCTTGCAGTTAAACGGTCGGCAGCTAGGCAGTTAGGCAGCTTCCTAATCTATTTCATGGATGCGTGGGACTCCAAGAAGAAACACGTCATCACTAGCTTCTCAGAACGGAGATGCCAAGCGATGCTACGGTGGCAAAGCCGATGGAACACTGAACCGAGTGGCAGATGGACGGCGAAACTTATTCCAACAATTGAGAAATAGGTCCAAAAGAACTTCGGGGAAGTGAAATATTTCTTAACTCAGTTGCTCCCGGGTTACGGATACTTCCGGAGATACCGATTCCAAGTGCGAAGCGCTGAGCCATGACGCTGAACACACGTTTTTTAGTTGTAACAGATGGCTCTCGAAATGCTCTGAGGGAGCAGATTGGCGACATCGCACCGAGCAACATAATAAGCAAAATGCTCGAACGCGAAGACAGCTGGAATGCGATAAAGCCTATAGCATTAAAACTGGCTACAAATGGAAAGGAAACTAGAATTCTCCTAGAATTTCAAGGTGGCCGCTTAGCGTGGAGGTATGGTTTACTGCTGAGTTCAAAATGGAAAACGGCAAGCCGAGGTTAGTAATATCGGCCCACATTTCACGAAAGCAATTGCAGTGGGAAAAACGACTTTGATTTTTCAGGCAGGGATCCACACCTTAGAGCTGTGTGCCAGATAATGTCTCCGTATAGATACGCGTTCTGCCAATATAAACATTTTGTCTGAGAGTCAAGCAGCTTTAAAATCGCTGGATAGCCTTTCAGTTCTACCAAGGTTGGTCTGTGAATGTTTTAGTACTCTAGCACCAAGAAACTTTGTTACTCTGATGAAGGTACCGGGACAAGAAGGGCACGAAAGTAATGAAATTGCGGACGGTTTAGCGAAAAAGGGTGCAAACACTCCGTTTCATAAAAAAAACATTTGTTGCGAAAACAAGAGGCAAACCAAGATCAAGGCGAGTTAACGAACTAGAAAATGACATGGGAAAACTCAACGTCAACAACTGGAAGGAATTAACCAAGGATCGGGCAAATGGAGACATTTTGTGCTGGTGGTTAAAGCTGCTCTATATGAGCTAAGCGCCAAGTGAAATTGAGGATGGCTCTCTGAGCAAACATTTTCCATACATTTTTACACAGCATGAAATAAGAGCCGGTGGTGTTTTCTTATAAGTTGTTTACAATTTTTGGCAAATGTTTTCGGGCAAATTTGAATGTACAATTTTTATATTTCACGTGTTCATATGTGACGAAATATGACTTTTGAGACTCGCTTTAATATTAGATATATTACAATAAATAATTTACTACCGCTCCCATTTCACTTTCCCTACCACGAACGCGACTAATTTAAGCACACAGCCCTTATCGGCATAAATATTATATTGGAAATTTTATTTCTGGCGTCACATAAGAAACTGCCCGTTTAGCAACCGCTGTAGAAGCATTTTGCATATCTTCCATATAATCAACACACAAACATCCGTTGACGTCCACTGCTGTCACTCTTGCCTAGCGCTGTTCTTTTCTGCTCGATTTATTTCTGCTCCTTAATCTTAAAATCGTTGTGAAAGCTTCGAAATTCACTTGAACGGCGCCATTAAATATTATTGAATAGCTATAAATGTCATTAGACAGCGTATTTGCAGCCAGCCACATAGGCAAGATAGACAAAAGGCCTGGTGGTGAATGCGATGCGCATAAAAATACGCAATGGGATATCGTCGTAAATGGCAAAAAAATTACAATAAAATTGATGAGGAATAGTCGTACAAAATTCATAACCGAATTACAATATCGCTCTTGAAATGAATAGCAGAAAAAGCGGTGCTTATAATAGGCAGAGGCAAAAAATTAGGGTGCATACACACCCGTACAAATTATATTGTAAAGGGTGGTTGAGTTTTAAGGGCCGGTGCGGATTTTGAATAAAATACAATTTTTTTAGGAATTTATTGTAATTTTCCTCTATTATGATAATACTGGTAAAGCTCAATTATGTGTAAAACAAAATATTGGCCAAATAGCCGATGGCGGCATACCTCCATCCGATGGTCCAAATTTTCGATGACGCTGAGGCATAATTGAGGTTCTATGCCGTTAATGTGCCGAATTATCTCATCCTTTAGCTCTTGAATTATTGCTGGCTTATCGACGTACACCTTTTCTTTCAAATAACTCCAAAGAAAGAAGTCTAACGGTGTCACATGATCTTGGCGACCAATCGACATCGCCGCGACGTGAGATTATTCGGCCATCAAATTTTTCTCGCAAAAGAGCCATTGTTTCGTTAGCTGTGTGACAAGTGGCACCGTCGTGTTGAAACCACATATCGTCCATATCCATATCTTCCAATTCGGGTTATAAAAAGTTCGTTATCATCTCACGATAGCGAACACTATTCACAGTAACTGCCTGACCGACCTCATTTTGGAAAAAATACGGCCCAATGATGCCGCCGGCCTATAAACCGCACCAAACAGTCACTCTTTGTGGGTGGGTGCATTGGTTTTTCGGCAATCACTCTAGGATTATCGGAAACTCTGCTTATTGACGAATCCACTGAGGTGAAAAAGTGCCTCATCACTAAAGATGATTTTCCTCGAAAATTAGTCATTCACTGTTGCCATTTCCTGCCACCATTCTCACCATCGACGACGCTTGAAATGGTCAAGAGGCTGTAGTTCTTGAGTCAATTGCACCTTGTAAGCGTGTAAATGCAAGTTTTTATGCATAATGCTCATCAACGACGAGCGTGAGAGGTGCAATTGTTGGGCACGACGACGAGTTGAGGTGGACGGCTCTTCAGCCACACAGCAGCAATATTTTCTGCAATATGAGCTGTACGAGCATGCACTGGTGTTTTCACATCTCCTACAGACCCGGTTTGGACGATTAAATTGACTGAAAGAATCACGAAGTGCGCGATATTATCAAGATGCAAAAGCCATGCATTTTTTTCCACAATTCCGGGCGTTTTTTCGTATTGCTTCACGCAAACGGCGCATAACTTCAAGGTTATACTCCATATTTACCGTACGTCCTTGTGGTAAGAACTCAGTGAAGAACTCAGAAAACAGTGGACCAAACCTTGACATTTAATCGAACTTGGCGTGCTTTTTTTGGTCTTGGCTCTCCTGGACTCTTCCATTGGGACGATCACCAGTTGTGATCCTTTGAAGCAAATTTGGATCATAGTTGAGGTCATTCAACATTTCTTGAGCGATGCTTATATGACGATGCCACACGCTTCAAGCCCGAAATTTCCGAAAAGATTACGTGGCATGAGCCAACCGATATGCTGAGATCCTCAGCAACTTCTCTAATTGTCATTCGACGATTGTCCATAACAATTTTCTTCACTTTCTTAACATTTTCATCGGTTGTTGATGGGCTGGGTCGTCCAGAGCGAGCGTCGTCATTCATATCATCTCGACTTTCTGTGAAAAGCTTATACCACTTGATAAACTTTGTTTTTACTCAGAGTACTTTCACCGTAAGTCACTGCCAACATTTAAAGTGTTTTGGAGCACTTAATTCTATTCGATGCAACTTCTTTGATCCATTTTTTTCGATAGCAGAAAATCGCCGAACACGCAAAAAACGTGTCTTATTTATGACTCTCACAAACTAACTAAACTTGCAAAAACCGTGAACATATCTTCGAGACGATTATACCAGCTAAAAAAATAATAATCGAAAGTCGAACGTACGTAGCCCGCGAAATTTGCAAGTTAACTTCTACAAATTTTGCAGAAAAATGGAGGAATCGAATCAGGAGGAATCGATAATTTGCTAAAGGTACTTAAATTCGCTTTCTTTGCTTTCATGCCTTCAGTTTGAATGGAATTTCTATTCTTGCTAACGGTTCTTTGCAATGTACGCTTCTTCAAGTCGGTGTTGCCCAGTGTGAAACTATTGCCCAGAATTATCAATGCATCCCATTTAGTGATCGTCGAGCACATATTCAGCATTGCTCGTTTTTCACTGAAACGTTTGCAGTGAAAGACCACATATTCTGCGCTCTCGACTGTATTCGAGAAACTCGGGCAAAACGGGCTGTCGGCCAGCTGGAAACGGTGTAGATATTCAAGGAAGCAGCCATGTCCGGTGAATATCTGAGTTAGGTAGTAGTCAACACCGCCATGCTTCCTATTCATCCACCCTTCAAGATTTGGAATAAGTTTGTAAGTCCACCGGCCTTTGGTTGACTGATCCCGTCTTCTTTGCAATTCGACCGTCGATCGCGTTCTCTCTACCGCCTTTTCTGCTACCGTCGGTTTCACTCCTTTTACTCCATACACGCATGAATATCCATTGGCATCTTTCTAGCAACAACGCGTATTGCGTCGTCTGATACCGTTCTATAAGCGCATGCAGTTCGTGGTGCACTGCGTCTGTCGGTGCCAACTACCTCACGCATATGGCTATGTATAACCTCAGCCCATATCGGGGCTGCATATAATACGATGGAGTCCATCACAGTCGATATGAGTCGTCTCCTCTCTCATTGCGGGCCTCCTATGTTAGGCAGGATTCTTGTGAGTGCGCCATTGACAGCCGCTGCTTTACAATTAACTGTTGCCAAATAATGTTTGAAGCTGTCTCTGCCTCACCCCACATTACACAGACTGATGCGTGTAACACATGCAATGTAGCGAACGCTAGGGACACTTTGGAATACCTACTTTGCCACTACCCTGCTCTTTGAAGGACTCGACAAATGTGACTAGCATCAACATATTTTTCATTTCTGAATGATATTGCTGACAAAAGGCTGAACGACGATGTTTTGCATTTTCACCGGAAAAAAAATTTAGTTCACTCGTTATGTGGATGAAATCGGCAAACTTTCAGGGGGAAATTTATTAAAAATCTACTAGAATTTAGATCCACTTCCAACTTGCAATTCTCATACTAAAAAATTTTTTTAAGTCTGATTAAAAGTTTTGAAATTTCGATGAAAATTTGTGGATTTTTTATAAATCTTGGTAAAAGATTTATTGCTATCGAAATTCTTTATAGTCTGGGATGAGCTGTAAATATATTATCATTTCATTACACTGTGGAACAAATTCAGGTTAGCAAAAATTAGGTCCATTCTGAGAGTGGCGGGTGAAAATAGAGGCGAAATTAGAAGACCCGTAACGCGCCGTTTTTTTTATGTTAGTTCGAATTTTGTTTTAATCGGCCTTCGAAGTTCGAAATCGGAGCAAAATTGTTTATATGGTTTTTTGGCTATAACTCGTCGACTAATTGATATTTTTTCAATCTGTAAAAGCCAAAGTATTGCTAGAGACCTGTGCAACAATTACAATTTTTGAAAAAATTGATTTCGAAAATTTTTGTGGTACTTATGAAACAATATACCGAAAATCGGCTCCGATTTCGAACTTCGAAGGCCGATTAAAAAAAAATTCGAACTAACATAAAAAAACGGCGCGATACGGGTCTTCTAATTTCGCCTCTATTTTCACCCACCACTCTCAGAATGGACCTAATTTTTGCTAACCTGAATTTGTTCCACAGTGTTATTCTCGACTGGCAATTCTTGTTCTCCATATTCTCTATATAACTTTTCTGCCCCATTATTCGATTCCATGCATTTTGGCTACCCTGGGCGCGAAGCGTCAGTTACGACCACATCTTCCTAATTTCGAATTGCGATCCTGCGCACACATCCAGATATCTATGCGTATTTATATGCAAAGCAGCAAGCAGTGTTGGATTAGCAGATGAAGCTGACTAACTTTTATTATAAATCATAAAAAATGCACGCGCAACTCTTTCAATTAGGTGTGAAGAGTAAAGGAGCAAAAGGAGAAGGTAAAAAAAGTTAATATTTGAACTGCACACGGATGAGGTGCGCCGCAGTTAGTTGGGGCAAATGAAGCTGCTTATCAATGCCCGGAAACTAAGGACTACACTACACCTAGGGAAGCAAACAAAGTGCAAACGGTGAACGCAAGCCATAATCCTTGAAGTTTGTTTCATTTTTACAAGCAAAAAGCTGGCTGAACACGCGTACGCAACAAAATTAGTTGTGGAATCTGCTTGAGTTTCCATTGCACTTTCCGCACCTTAATCAGCAGGGGAGAAAACCTAAAAAAATGTATACTCGTATACCTTAAGCACACTTGAATAGAATAAAGAAAGAAACAAAAATTTCATTCAACTTAAATGCAAGAAAAAGTGTAGTTGTTGGTGCGTGAGCTGAAAGCCAGTAAGTTGGCACTTTGTGGACGTTAATTCAAAAGCTAAGCAGCCACAATGTGAAAGTGCTTGCGGAGGAAAATGCAGAGAAAAAAAACTAAGTACGAGAGCAACAAACACTGACTTTGCGGGTGCATAGGAAAAGTGAGTAAATTTTGTAACTAACACTCGTTAGACAGTGTGTCGGAATTTATTTATTTTTAGTGCTCAGCCGGTACCATCAACCCTTGCTTACAAATTACATTTTCCAGACCTTACATTAAAATACTTTGTGGTGGCAGTAATTCATGAATGGCACGAGGGTGGCACACCCTATTTGCCAACGTACCTGACGCCGTTACTGGTTACACTCCAGTGCATACGCACCACAGGCAACACCGTAAGCAGCGAGGGTAAATAATTTTAAATTATTTTAGATGTCAGTGTAAAAAAGTTAAATATCTAGGAAATAAAGTTCTCTGCACGAGTAGATGGATATGAATAGAATGTTGCCGCGCACGGAGGATTTTAAGTGTGCAGTGAAAGTAAATGTAAAGTGTGCTGCATGTTTCCTTTTTAGGGTCCTTGAGTGGTGTTTGGGACAGCTTGAAATTTTGTACATTTATAATTTAAGAACTCGATAAGAATTTTCTATACTAGCGTCTACAAGACTGAAAATTGTACGGGAGTGGGCTGACATTTGGCCGGTAACTTCAGATGCTGTATTGCTTTAGGTATGATAATGATGTCCTTCAATCGGAAGTCATTGCACTAGTTAAAGTAGCAGACTGGATAGCTGGATAGCAAAAGGTAGCGATAACTTAAAATTAGGGTCTGTAGTCACAGCCAAGCTGCTCTCAGGCCTTCAAAACCATGCGATAATCTTCGAAATTGTCCAGAAATGTAAGTTAAGGCAAGATGGAATGAGTTCGTTCGTATGAGGGTGCCGGAACAATGTGGTGTTCAAAGCAACAACTGGCTGCTGAATTAGCGAACTGTCGTTCCCAGAAATGTCGAGTTGGATCGGAGCTAATTTTAGGTCCAAGTAATGTAGCGGGAACAGCTGGAAGCATCAAACCTCTCAGTAATAAACCTCATGAGAAATTTTGGTGCAGTCCTGAAACCTGCAAAATAATCAAGTGCTTCCTAGAAAGGCCTAACAGAGTGGTAGTAAATTTCTTTCTTAGACAGCGCAGAAGTGAGTTGCGAGCACTGAGCACGGAGCACAATCCGGTGGAATAAAACAAATACTTCATGAAAGTACTTTTCGCCTTTCACGTCTTTCTATGTCACCTTATACGTTACCCTATGAAATGAACGACGATCATTGGTACCTACTTTACCTCACGGCCTATTACGGCTAAGTTTATTCGGAGATGTTTTAGTTCCATCTGTTACCGGCTGAACAAATTGCTGATTCTCTAAGTACTAAGTACTTAGTAAATTCCCAGTTGCATGACTGGAGGTTTCTTTTATTTTCGGATGATCCGAAATTCAAGTGCCCACAGCTGCTGAACTGCCAAGCCGCCAGCTCTCTAAGATTGCACGTGAATGAGCCCTTATCACTAAAGTACTCATTAAAGGCGGTTGCTGTAGTCGAATGGGTTGGTGCGCGACTACCAGTATTCTTATTCGAATTTCCGTGCATGAAACACCAAAATGATAGAAAAAGCTTTTTCTAATAACGGTTGCCCCTCGGCGGAGAATGGCAAACCTCCGAGTGTTATTCTGTCATGACAAAGCTTGTCATAAAAAAAATTGCCGTTCGCAACATCAAATCGCACTCCACAAATAGCAGGAAGGGCTCGGCCAAACACCCAAAAAAGTGTAATCACTAATGAAGACTGTAATCGATCAATGAAAATAGAAGTTTCGGCGGAACTCGCCTCAACATCTGAGTCATTATTGTAAGACCGAGATCGGTTGAAATTCTAGTGTGAGAACAGCGATTAGGAACCGAGATCAAAGCACAACAATATCTATTGCTCGGAGAGATTTCTAGTATGTACGAGTGCCACAGAGGGTCGATCACTCTACCCTACTCAACGGTGATGGTAGCGATAATTACAGAGAATGGGAGTACCCCGACCAACTGGGGTCGCCTACGACGAAATTTATGTTCAGGCTAAGGTGAATAATTAATATAGCCACTAAAGTACAGTAAAGCAGCTGTCGGCCGGTGTATTCAAATATGGCTATCTGAAGGCTTGTAAGGTGGTGCATGCATCAACTTTAATGTAGAATTTGATCAGGCGAAAGCATTTTTTGCGTAATGACCATAATTTAAGTCTGTCATAAAGATGTTTCTGCATTCGATTGCAACGTTTGCTGAATTAGTTTTCCTAGTTTTGCAAGTTTTTACCACGTGTTTTGTGTTAGAAATGGACTCTAGCATCATAATTGACCAAATTGGACTTTTACAGTTGGGTTTGCCGGAAATAGGAATATGCCAAATCTTACACAATACCTAAAATACAAGTTTAGTCGATACACACACCAGTCTCTTCATCGATTTCAAAAATGCTTTTGACAGCGCGCACTACTTGGCACCAAAGGAGATCATCCGGATCGGGCACAATCTTCGGCCTTGAAAAGCGTTGCTTTTATGCTGCCTTTCCTAAAATATACAATAAAATAGGCGAGATTAATGAACGCACCTGAAGTTTAACAAGAACAAGACGAAAAATGTTCGCCACCAAAAAACAGGAAGCGGACTCGGGTCTCGACATGTGAGTGCCAACTATTGAAGTTGTAATTTTTCAGTAGTATCATAAGATACATACTTTAATTACGAGCCAGTAGAAATATGCCCTAAAAAAATGGTAACCTAACCCAACCTAACTCATACTACATGCCAATATTCGACGGACCCATCTGACAACCCTGCATCTTTTGACAGAGACGTCAGATCGCTTAATGACATACCGCGTTGGAAGCGTCACTCCAAGCCGATTTTTACCATGGAACAGTACACGCCACGCAAGCGCTCCCAAATTGTTGAAATTTACATTCAACAACAGAAGTCAATTGTGAAAACTCAACGTGCGTATAGAAAATTAAATAACGTGAAAAGTGCGCCTTCTAAGAACACCATTAAACGTTTGTATGAAAGGTTTTCGAATGGTGATGCTCTTTCTAATCCAAAGAGGCCAAATCAAAACCGACCAAGGCGTCGCAAAGGACATCCCAAAACGCCGTTCTCAGCAGTTGGGCATTGCTCGGACCACTTTACAACGAATTATCCGCATTGATTTGCATTTATTCCCGCATAAGATTCAATTGACGCAAAAATTGTTGCCTGCGGACAAGGCTCGTCGATTGGAATGGGCCTAAAGAGTCATCGAAATCTGTCGGGTCCATCGAATATGGGCAACCCTGTACTTGGTTAGTTTTATGGAAACACAGTACGCTGTCTGCACCTCCGACATGATCTATTGCACTTAATTGAGAGCCTATAATTGAATTGAAGCACTTTCTTGGGCATTTTGTTCCTTATCACCAATGGATTTAGAGTCACCCCTCCTAGACTCTTGCGAGAGTTGCACAGTTGCGGAGAATGCGTTGTGGTGTTTCATCGCCTCGATCGCAAAAATGACAGACAATTGGCTACAACATTCCGTAAAGTGAGGAGCTTCTACCAAGATTTAGGAATCTACTTAATGACTTAGCGGGAGGATAAGTATAAGGAAAGATACATTTTTATGCCGCCCACTGTCTTGGAATGTCATTCCATCCGTCATATAAATTCTGCGCCTTCCCAGTTTTTGCTAAACTCCGTATCCTTCTTCATTCTTCGATTTGTTGTAGCGTTTAATTTCGCTGAGTAGGCTGCCGGCTTGTTGCCGTCGTAATCTTTATATCAGGGTACACAACCCAGTAAGACGGTGTTCCCAACGAGTTTAGATATTAGTAGTGCACATAAGGCTACCTGGTAAAGTACAGATGCGCTTTATTTATCAAATTCAATTTGATGTTCCTAAAAGGAAACTTCAACATTATGAAACCTTGAAAACTGACTTCTGGATACCTAATTAAGGGGCGAATGCTCCGTTTTCTAGGGCATGTACAGATTTCAATTTGTTTTTCAATACTTGATCAACCGTCTTAAATCTTTTTTATCTTAGTAATTATTAACATAGCCTGCAAAGATCAATCCATTCCAAGACAAATAATAAAAAATAGTTAGAATTGAAATGTTTAAATGACTTTGAACATTTTTTTTTTGCTTTCGCCAACACTTTTGATTATTTTAAAACTCTTGCTTGTTTCAAAGCTTAATGGTAATTGTTTAAAGTTTTTAATTCGATTACACTTCACACGATAAACTGTCTCAAGGGTAACCCGATCAACGGCACAGGCTAAAGGGTAAGTTGAGTGAATGTTGCTTTCTACCTATTCGCCATGTGGGCGTTACGCTTCATTGGCTCATTTGGAGAATTGAAACTTTTATTCGACGCGTTTTATTTGTTCCCTACTTGTTGAGGGTGGTAAGCGCATTGAAAGTAGGTACTGCATACTTCACTGTGCTTGCTTTGGGTGGTTAATTGAATGCTCCCTGTTCGAGTAGTCTCGACGTCGCACTAATTACTGTTTTTGCTGTGTTGGTTTTTTTTTGTTCTTGTTTTCTTTATTGCATGCTTTTGGATGGCTTGATTGATTGACTAATTTAATTTGATTGTCGAGTAGCAAGTTAAATAAGCGCAATGATCGATGGCAAATGAGGGGATGTGAGGAAGTGGTAGCTGGTATTGAAAAATATACAATATGCACTTCGATACTTAATTACACCATTTTAGAAAGTTTATTATTTTGTAATGAAAATATTGTCGAGCATTGTAAGGCGAGCTGTTGCAAACAGCATCATTTATTTAAGATGAAGTATATTATATTTGCTCAACTAAACTACAGTTCCTGTGACTTGGCACAGGTAAATATTTGATCAATTTTCACATCCCAATTTTTTGCAATAAGTTGAAATTCGATTTTTTGTGTATTTTAGGCGTTCTTTTTATGTTCGCGATACACCTTCGCATTCAAGCTTAATTTCTCAGCATTGCGCTGTTTTGGATCTTCGCCAGTCTTTTACATCAACGGAGTTACAATTGCCGCACAATTGTTACAATTTATTCTCCACTGAAATATGGTCGCCATGAAGTCTTTGAAAACGCTTTGAAACAGTAAAAAGCATTGGTAAATTCTATCTAATCAATAGCCGCTTTCACATTCAATCGCCCATGGCAGTCTCAGCAAAGTGAGATTGAAATAAATTTATTCATGCTTGTTTTTAGTGACAGATTTTAATCAAATCTTTAAGCAGTTATTAGTAGCATTTTCATACAGAAAATCTCCCTTTTTGACGTAAGAAAAGCTTTATTTACAACATCTGTTCAGATTTCTGGGGTCCCAGTGGTCTAGAATTTTCCAAAAATCTATTTTTTTTTGATATTTCAAAAGTATAGGCTTTTAAGAATTTACTGTAAACTTTTTGGAAGGATATTCCAAGTATTTTCGATTCTACATCTGGTTTAGCAGGCAGAGTCAGATTCCTCACGCGCCCGGTCTCAAAACTTTAAACTCATTTATCTCGAAACGACTTTTATCGGGCTGGTGTTGTCAAAACAAAAAATTATACAACCGAATCGTCTGAAATTTTAATATGTTGTTCACAACAACAATAGTAACGCCCGTACTAGAATCATATTATTATTTCAATTATTTCGTATATAAAAAAAAAAAACTAAAAAAAACCGGTTTTAGAGTGTTCAAAGCAATTTTTTTTTTATTCTAGTACGGGACAGTAGCTACAGTCATACTGATTAATAATTTTGTTGGTTTTTGTGTTTCACATAAATATAAGAGCCAAAATGGGCAACACCGTTCAGGTCCAATTTTTTGGGAGGGTCTACTTCAGCGCCATTTTTTTTATTTTTTAAAGTAAACAAAATTTTTTTTTCCTTTTTTGTACGTAAAAGAAGTCCAATAAAAAGCTTAAAAAATTTAAATATCGTTTTTCATTTTTTTATTGTAAAAAATTGTTCCTGAAAATACCCTAAATTTTCGAGCTCTAGACCACCGTTACCCTTAACGCGTGCGCAACACCTTTAGAGAATTGTGTTTTTGTATTAGTTTGGGGAAAAATAAATCCATTATTTTCTCGGTAGATGGCTGTAGTGATCGATAATTTAGGAGATACTTAACAATTTAAAGTTTATGCTCGTTGTCAAGGTATAAAATGTCACACGCAAAGAAAAAAGTTATTTTGCTGTGTTTTGTTTGGCCTCTTCAGTTGTGTGTGAATATGAAGCGTCAAATAGTGGGACTTAAAATTACCTATAATTGGCTCATACATCCACCATTGCTTGTTTGGCCGAGCTACTCCTCTACTTACAGATTTTAGCCGCCTCCAAACGGTAGATGGTTTTTATGAGGAGTATTTTCATGACAGTGCCTATCGAGGAGCGATCGCCATTAGAAAAAAACTTTTTCTATCTTTGGAAGTTTCATGCCCGCTTCTTTGAACCTAGATATTCGGCTACCAACTACAGGCATTCGGTTACGGGGGTCTGCGTGTATTTTTATGGAATGAAAAAATAATAGGCAAAAAGGAACGACATAAACTAAACATAAATTGCTTAGGGATTTAGGAGTTCGAAAATTTCAGGGGAAATAGTAAGTCGTATGTGTTGGAGGAGGGGTACATGAAGGACCAATTTTTTGCAAATAATTCATTAACGATTGAGGCGCCTAGGCGCGCCTGAGGTGAATACCGAGCAAGCTATTCGGGAGATAGAACCAGAAACTGTCTTCAAGGTCTTGCAAAACTGGGTCAACTGTATGGGCTACTGCGAAGTCAGCTTGGGCAACCTCATTAATAAAACCGAATGGTAACAGGAGACAAAAAGTGGATCAAATACGACAGTAATGTGCGAAAAAGATCACTAGGCCACACACATCTTTGATGACTCGTCAAAAACTGGGAGAGTTTTATGGCTGGGAAGTTTTGATGCATCCACCATTTAGACCTGACCTTGCACCATCGGACTACCATTTGTTTCGGTCAATGCAGAACTCCCTTAATGGAGTAAAGTTGGTTTCAAGAGAAGCCTGTGAAAATTACTTGTCGCAGTTTTTCGCCGAGAAACCACAAAAGTTTTACACTGATGGAATAATGTCTCTAGAAAAAGAAATGGCAAAAGGTGGTCGACCAAAATGGTACATATTTGGTTTAATAAAGTTCATTATAAAAAATGAGTTGAAGTTTGATTAGAAATACGAAAATACTTTTTCGACTACCCAATATATAATTGGCGCGTACACCCTTTTTGGGTGTTTGACAGAGCTCCTCCTCCCATTTGTGGTGTGCGTCTTGATGTTGTTCCACAAATGGAGGGACCTACAATTTCAAGCCGACTCTGAACGGCAGGTATACACTGCCTGCCAAGGGGCGACCGCTATTAGAAAAATCTTTTTCTTAATTTTGGTGTTTCACCGAGATTCGAACCGATGTTTTCCTATATTATATACATACTAGAAAACCCGGCCCCCTTCGCTGGGCACACTAAAATAGAATAGATATGGTTTAGAACAGAAAATATATGGTTTTCATATTATTTATTTATTTATTCTTTATTCAAGCGCTTTGGCATAAACAATATTTTTTGTTCTTCTATTTGGTTTTGAGTAAATATAAAATATAAATTGAAAATCAGGAAAAAAGAAGATTGTTTTTAAATTTCAAATCAACGCATATGAATAAACAATCGTCTTTTTTCCTGATCATCCATGAATTTTTCTTTTCAATTTATATGTTTTATTAAGCATTGGAGCTTTTTTAACCATTATCCATTTATATTTTTCAAAAAAAAAGAAACGAAAAAAATTGTTTTTTCCACGAACACATAATTTCATTCGGATTTCACATTAAATTCTCAAATTTCGTAAGAAATTATTCACTGTTCCAAAATCCACTCCAAAAAAATTCACAAACAATTTTTACATGATGCACTTACGTTTTTTCCTTATGGCATCCAAATCAGAAAGAAATATTGACACATTGTAACTCACACTGTCAACTTGACAGTTCAGTTCCGCCCCAAGCGTTACAAAGGTAAACGACATTATGGCTGGCTCAAAAGAACGCTGTACCCGTTGCCAGTGCTCCGAATTACATCCAAACTTTACGAAACCCATTTTCAATACTTACTTAACAATGTGTGTAAGTTTGGTTTAATTCGGTGCAAAGACACGGCGGGTCCACGTTTTGGCATATATTTCCGGACCCTAGTCATCAATAGGTATGAAAATTACCCCGTATTAAAGCACTTATCAACAGCTTTCATTTGATACCCATATTGTACATACACAACCGAAGGTTACCCGGGTCCACGTTTTGACCTATATCTTGAGACCCCAGTCACAGAGCGGCATGAAAAATACTCTGTACTAAAGCATTCACCAACAGCTTCAATTTGATACCCATATTGTACATACACATCCGAAGGTTACCCGGGTCCACGTTTTGACCTATATCTCGAGCCCTATCCACCAATAGGTATCCAAACTATACGGAAACCATCTTCAATACCTTCTTAACAATGTGTGTAAGTTTGGTTTAATTCGGTGCAGACACGGCCGGTTAGCGAACACACACAAAAAGTTGACTTTATTTTATATATAAGATTTTTTTCAGTTTGTGTCCGAAAAATCCAAATATCTTACGGAACCCTATTTTTTTCCAAAATAAAATGTAATCCATGTTACTCGTGGATAATGTAGTTTTCGAATGGTGAAAGAATTTTTAAAATCGGTCCAGTAGTTTTTGAGCCTATTCGTTACAAACAAACAAACAAACAAACAAACTAACAAACAAAGTTTTCCTCTTTATAATATTAGTATAGATATAATATGGACCACCTTGCATAAGTGATGAAGCCACTTGTTTTTTAATTTAAAATTTCTCCTAAGAATATTATACAATAGTAAAATATCGATTTAGCCCGAGCCGAGCGCTGCCATATTTGTTCGCTTATGGATATGTTTTTTCTCTTATCCACACCCATAGTTAGCTCTTCCATCCGCCGTAATCACACCTGATGGTATCTTAGCATAAGAAGGAAAAGTCTTTAATGAGTGAGCGCGCATAAATAATTTAATTAGCAGGAAATTGCTTCGATTGCGCAAGGCAACAGCAACTAAGTGTTGGTGGCGAAGGGGAGCGCAGTACTACCCACAGCAATGCAGGAATTCACATGAGTTAAATTTATGAGCTCACAGAACTAACGGCTGACTGAACGATGCAACGAGGCGCGTAGAGAGAGAGAGAGAGAGAGAGAGACAGAGAGAGATCAATTGCGAATTTATATTTTCTTTCATTATATTCCTACACAAAATCACAAATCTTTATTTCCGTTTTAATTAAAAGCACTTATTAATTCGTAAGAAATTATTTCACTTAATACTAAAAGGCGAATGGCGGTCACTCCTGCCACGCACAACGTTTACTTTGGTTTAGAACTGCACAGCACACAGCCACGTACTTCCTTCTCTGTATTTCCCTTAATTGGCTGTCGATTCTACTGCAATCGGATGTCTGCTTCAAATTTCAGTTGCTCAGCGCGTCGGGTCATCATGTTGTTGGCTGTATTGATACCATTTTCCAGCATCTCACAAAGTGCGGCTATGTAGGTCTGTGCCATCTGCAGCGTCTCAAATTTAGACAGCTTCTGATCAATGGTGGGTGCGGGCACTACTTCACGCAGCCTGTCGAAGGCTTCGTTTAGTCCGTTCATGCGTTTACGTTCGCGTGCATTGGCTGCTTGTCGCCGGCGCTTAAGCACGTTGAGACTCGGTTGTTTTAAGGCAGCCTCTGCTTTCTTCGGCTGCGCGTCTTTACGCTGTTGGCTGCCGGAATGTTTATTAGATCTGGCAGCTTTTGCTGAAAAAGGTGAATCAAGCTGGCTGCTGGACGTCGTGCTTGTAGAGCCGGTTTCTGCGCAGGAAGTGATGCTGGTATTGTGTTGAGGGTGGAGCTGCTCTTGTGCCGTATGGTAATTGTAGCAGTGGTAGAATGACTCCGCATGGGAAAGCGGTTGCAGAGAGTGATTACGCGTGTAGTTCAACATTGAAGGCCAATCACTCAGCCCCATACAGTTCTCTATGTGGCTACCTACGTCGATATGGCTATCTGCATTGCTGATGATGGACAGCGTATAGCTGGGGCTGCTTGCGTAGCGTTGTGAACCATCCTCCTCAGAGGAAGCATACGAAAGATCGCTGAAAGACGTTGGAGGTGTATGAATTGGGTGTTGTTGTTGTTGTTGAGTTTGATGTTCTAAAAACTTTTGCTGTAGTTGCAAAGAATCGACGTTCAAGTTCATATTCTATGGAAAGATCCTCACTTCACTGCGTGCTAATAAGAACTGTTCGCTCGTCGCAGTCACTAGCGCCATTGAAGCGCTCTAGCGCATGCAGACTGAGTTGCCGAAATGCCAAAAGGGCCAACTGTTCAACCGCTCAACTGCTCAACTGCTGGTTACTGGCGCTTCTGCTGCTGCCATTTGGTCAACGGAATCCCCGTTGATGGTTTGCTAGTAGAATTTTGACCAACTGGCACGCGAGTGACACGAGCGCGCGCGGCAGACATCCCTCACTGAAGTGGCGTTGACCATATGGTCGCAAAGAGGGAAGATTTCAAAGCACAAGCGTTAGCCGCACAGTGGAGAAACAAAGCGGGGAAAGAAATGAAAACATAGGCAAAAAATAAAAATAAAATAAAAACGATAGCACGAATGTTAAACAGTTAATTTAAGGATCATCACTATTAACATATCAGTAGCGGCAGGATCAGTGCCACACGTCGTAACATCGTTGTTATTGTGTAGCTTTCCTTGTTTTCCTACACGTGACTTAAGGGTTGTCCTGCGCACACGCGCACCCACACACGCACGCATACACTCGCAAGCAGCGCAACCTTCGTCTAACCTGTGCCGCTTTGCTACGCTGCTCGGCCTTTGCGCTGCTCCTCCGTTATTAAATTGCCACTATCAAGGAATGTGATCGTATAATTTGTGACTTTCACGGTTTGTGGCACACTAGTCGCTGCACCGCAGACAACGCAAACATGGGTGGGGAGAAAAATCAACAACAAAAATTTATGAAAAAAAATCGAAAAAAAAAAAATTTTTTTATGTCAACGTTCAGTCGCTTCAGCTCTTCAGCCATATGTTGTACTCAATGCGGCATATGCGCCACTTTAAGGCTCTCACACGCGCGCTGAAATTGCCGTTATCCTTACTGCTGCCGCCACTTCTACGGCAGGTAATGATGTTACTGGTATCCCTTGGCCGCGCTGAACGTCGAATAGTTGGTTGTTCCTTGCGGCACTACTAAGGCAGGCACTCTCAACCTCGAATTCTCGTTGCATCTCCCGCAGCGTTGCATGTTTTGTAGTTGTTATTGCTGTTACCTATACTGAAGTTCTATGCGGTTGTATTTGCCGTTGTTATAGTGCACAATTCCCTTTTGCTCCTTGCTCGGCAGTTTTTATCTTTTGCGGTTTGCTTCTATGCTTTTTATTAGGACGATTCTCTGCTCTATTTTAACTGCTGCGTTTTGGTCTTCGTTGCGCTGTGTTGGAAAGTTGTATGGCACTTACACTTATATTTTTTGCGCTGTAATGCGGTGACCTGTGAACTTGACAGTGAAAGTTTTCATTTCGCTGTGTTGCGTTGAGTAAGTAAACCTGAGTGGATATTTGCTGTGAAGAAGAGTGTCAAGCACTCCATCAACAAAGTTGGTTAGTCAGTTTTAAGCTCAAGCTATCAACCGGTTTTTTCAGAAAATTTCTCATGGAAGGTACACCTACATGCCTTTGGAACAGTAACTTAAAAACCAGCAGCTTAAAATGATTGTGAGTAAAAAACTGTGAGATTCCTAATGCTAATCGAGAGCTTTGATGGATCTCATATATGAATGGGCCAAATCTTAGAATTAGGAAAGCTTGGTTGTGTATTTATTTAGGTCCAATTAAAAAAAATCGTTATCAATGCAGTTTTGCAGTCTGATTTATGCAAAAGAAATTTGTGGTAGAGATTGTATTCTAAATTTTTAACGTACAGTACAGGGTTTGATTGAAAAGTAATGAGCCTTATTTTTTTAAGCGGTTTTATTAAACCTTTTGGCTTATACAACTAATATTCTTCAAAATAGAACCCTTGAGCGTCAATACACCGCTGGTAGCGGTCCTTCCACTGAAGGAAACATTTTTTAAACTCATCCGCCGGAATCGCGTTCAATTCGGCTGTCACAGGTTTTTGGATCGCCTCGATGGAGTCGAAGGCCTTCCAGATCGCTGTTCGTCTTCGACGTCCTCCCGCCCTTCCTTGAACGACTTGTGCCACCGTTTCACCTGGGCACTGGACAGAGATTGGTCCCCGTAAGTCTCCTTGAGTAGCCCAATGGTTTCGGTACTTGTTTTGTTTAGCTTTACGCAAAATTTGATCGAGTAACGTTGCTCAAACGATCGCTGCAATTTTGCCACTGCAAAATCCTAACACACTTTTAAAACAGCTTACACGCGCGGAGCGATGTTGACTGCACCTCTGTTGCCAGCGAACTGGGACCGGTTTCTAGTGTAAACTGAAGGTCCAACGATCATTTTCCCCTACCAGCCGATTCGGTTAATCGCTTGGCAGACACTCCGCGTGGGAAGGCTCATTACTTTTCAATCAAACCCTGTATGTGTCAGAAAAAAGGAATCGCGATTATTCATGAAGTATAAAAGATATAATATAAACTTGTGGGCAAAAAGTAAGGTGAATTTATCTGTCAAACTTCACAGGATTAAAATTTCGCTCTAGTTATTTTTTTCGTGAGTTGGAAGCACTGTTGATAACATCTGGGCCAACTTTCATGTGAATGTCATTATCAGTAATATATTTACGCTTGTGTTTACCAAACGACCAAGAGTGCATTTTTCGTTTTTACAATGCCTGATTTGATTGAGCAGAGAAGCGCCATCAAATTTTGTTTGCGAAATGAAATTTCGGGTGCGGAAACGTTTAGCATGTTGCAGAAGGCATTTGGTGATTCGACCATGTCGCAGAAAAATGTTTATAAGTGGTACAAAGACTTCACAGAGGGTCGAGAACGTGTTGATGACTTGGAGCGCTCCGGACGACCATCGACGTCAACAGATGACCAACACGTCAATAAAGTGGAGGAGTTAGGGCTCAAAAATCGTCGGTTGACTGTTAAATACCTTACTGATATGATGGGAATATCAGAAGGATTTGTGAAAACCATTTTGAAAGACCATTTGGGCCTACGAAAAGTCAAATCTCGTTTGGTACCGAAAACTCTCAATTTCTTGGAAAAAAGTCGTCGCGTTGATGTGTGTGAAACAATGCTTTCAGACTATCAGGACAACCTCAAATGCATCATTACGGGAGATGAGACTTGGATTTATGCTTACGACCCTGAAACAACCGACCAATCAAGCGAATATCGTGCTAAAGGCGAGGCCAGACGGAAAAGAGCACGTCAAAGTCGTTCAAAAATAAAGGTCATGATGACAGAATTCCTTCCACCTGGCCAAACTGTTAATAAGGAATATTATTTGAGCGTTATGCGTCGTTTACGTGAAGCAATTCGTCGTGATTATGGGCCCACAACTCTTGGTTTATGCATCACGATAATGCACCGTCTCACACTGCACTCGTTCTTCGTGACCATTTCGCCAAAAATTCCACGCATATCGTTCCGCAACCACCGTATTCGCCTGATTTGGCTCCGTGTGACTTTTGGCTATTCCCAAAACTCAAGAGACCACTCCGGGGAACGCGTTTTGAGTCGATTGAGGAGATAAAAGCTGAATCGAAGAAGGTGCTGATGGCTATACCGGAAATGGACTATTTGGCATGTTTCGGGGATTGGAAAAATCGTTGGCATAAGTGTATTTCATCGAGAGGGGATTATTTTAAAGGGGATGAAATTGATTTACAAGAATAAATAAAAATTTTACAACCAAATTCACCTTACTTTTTGCCCACAAGTTACTCAATAAGCTGTGTAGTCTCCCTCGTTGTCGAGTATAGCATGCTTTGAAGCTTTTCTGCGTAGCTCGTCATCAAAGAGGAGCAGATTTTGCGAACTTGACGCACGAGTTGCTTTAAATCATGGACTATCTTTTCGACAAGATGCGTTTTCATAATTCCCCACACATTTTCAATACCATTGGCGTCTGGGCACAGATCTTTCTTGGCGTAGTCGCAATGAAGTGTCTCGCTTAAAAAGTTGGACGATCTCTTTATCCTGCTTTTTTGTCGTCACTTGCTTCAAGCCGCGCTCGGAAAAGTCATCAACATTTTTATACGCTTATACCGCTGATTCCACATCACAGCAATTTTTTTTTATTTTTTAATTACTTTTCCAGCAGCGGCGTAAGATAATTTCGGCCCTTTCGAATGCGTGCATAAAAATACCGCCTCGAAACCCTTCGCGTACTTCTCATTTTTGTTTGGTTGCATTTACAGGAAAGTCTCGAACGACACTAACCTGAGTTAGCACTGGCGTCGTAGCCTTTGAGTGGGATTATTATGCTGCAAAAAGCAGAGCGAAATATATCTTGAAGTTACAAGGAAAAAACCCGGTTCTTTTCTTCTGACGCAGACTGTAGTTATAATATGGCCCATTGTGTTTCAGGCATCGAGCGATAGGAACATTAGATTAATGATGAGTTCTCACGTTATTCCCATAGAACGGAAGTCGGTTGAGCAGTCAAGTGGCCATCTGCAAGAACTGAATGGATAAGCACAGAACGACAGACTAAGTACTGGAAAATTAAATGAAATATATGGAGACTTAGGGAGGCAAAGATTTTTGGGTATCGGTAGATATGTAGTGTTGACTTTAGGTCACTAACTAGCTACCCACACGACCTCTATGATTCACTATTCAGTAGATGTAGGATGTCAACGCAGAGCTGCAAGATTCGCTTTTGAGACGTCCTCCAGACCCTCAAGCAGTGGGACTCCCAAGCATTTTAAACGCGCTTTTAATAATGCCGGACAAACGCACAGAAGGTGTTCTAAAGTTTCCTCAACATCCTCTCTACATTTCCTGCATTTGTCCGTGTTAACAATCCCTATCTTGTACGCATGTGCAGCCAATAGATTATGACCTGTTAGCATACCTATGATAGTTCTGCAGTCCTTTCGCGAGAGCGTAAATACGAATTGAGTCAGTTTTTTGTCGTTAATTCTACACATAGCTTTGCCATTTCGTAGTATACTGTATTTAGTGGTTTTTATCACTTATCACTTTTTGTTATCTTTTTCGTTTCCCATAATGCCTTTGTGACCAGGTACCCAGTAGATATGCAGCCTATTGTTTGCGGCTAGCCTTTCTATGGCCTCCCTGCTCCGTCGAACATTTTTGGACTTAATACAATATGAGCTTATTGCTTTTATTGCTGCTTGCTGTCCATGTATATATAAATTGTTGAGTTCTTTCTTGTTCTAGTGTAGGCTAGCTCCGCGGCTTTCCCCACAGCAAAAATTTCCGCTTGGAAAATACTGCTGTGGTCTGGCAGTTTGATAGGCTGCCTTATCCCTAGTGTTGAGCAGTAAATACCCGCTCCCACTCCGTCTAAAGTTTTATATCCGTCTGTGTAGATGTGAAAAGTCCTATGGTCAGGCTTCATACCTTTTCGCCATCCCTCCTCTTCAATTGTAGTACGAAACCTTCTCTCTCAACTAAAGTACGGAGTCATGTAGTCTTTGCAACCTGAACTCCTCTTTCCTACTGAGCTGTGATCGAAGGTTCTGCAGGTGAATACCCCCGCAGCCACTAGCCTCCTCGCGGATTTCGCTGCCAGATTTTCCGCCAATGGTCAATAGGTGGCATGCTGAATATCATTTCCAGCGCCGCCATTGGAGTGGTTTCCATCGCTCCTGTTATGCAAAGAGCAGCGAGTGGTTGAATTATTTCCAGTGGAATTAAGTATGCCAGTTTTCTTGTCGCAGTCCACCATACTAAGGCCCCATACAGCAATATCGGTCTAACTACTGCCGTGTAGCACCAATGCATCACTAAGGGTGATATACCCCAAGTAACGCCCAGCATTTTTTTACATGCATACAGCGCATTACTGGCCTGAAAGAGGGAAACCTCAACATTGTGCTTCCACAGCAATAACAGGATCCAATCCAAAATACACAATGAAGAAGTAATGGACAATTATAATTAAATACCACTAAAGCCAAAAATGCTCTCTTGCAAAGGGAAGGGACATTTTAACTCCAATCCTTCACACCAATTACTTTTTGTTAATATTTTTACTATAGTTACAAATTGTAGTAAAATAAAAAGAAAAAAAAAATTTCCGAAATAGAAATTTCAGAATTGTATACCTTGATTACACAGACCAAAATTTATTATTATGTAAAGGTGCTAGTGGAGAATATTGATATTTAAAGAAAGACTATCTATTTATGCATGCATGTGTATGAGTAAGTGCATACAACTCACATATTGTGTGTATTATAATGTTTCACGCTTATGAGTTTTATGACCAGGTAGAGATATAAAAGCAAATTGCACACTACAACGGACGATGATCACAGGACGCATACTAAATATTCTGCACCATGCGCCTCCATCTGCATCTTCTAGATTTTTTAGATGGACACAGCTGTAGTAGGTGAGTTTATATTTATGTGTGCACTTAAAGCTACAGATATGCTAGGTTATTCAATAAGTTTTGTGGTTCGATAAAAAAAACAGAATTTTATGGTTTGAAATGCACTTTATGATTCTGGATAGTCTTCCTGAGGATCAATTTTTTTTTGTCCTTGTTCACTCCTCTCGGGAGTATAGGGCCTCGACTCAGCCTTGCGTTGGTTTCGTTAATCTACATATTTTGGTTTCTGACAGGGTAGGTGATTAATCTGCCTCTAAGCAGGCGTAGAAGCATCAATACGAGTTTCAATTTATGAATTCCATTCCTAAATTGGGAATCTGGAAGGGCTGCAAAATACGATTTCACAGCTGTTATAACCTTTTGTTTACCACGCATGCGGTTTTTTAAGTCCGGAAACAGATGAAAGTCGCTAGGACCAAATACTGGTGAATGCGGGGGATGCCCCAGGAATTCGAACTTTAGTTCATGGATTGTAGCCATTGTCAAAATGCTCTTGCGGCACGGCGCATTGTTCTGATAAAAAATAATTTTTTCTTTTTCAAACTGGGTCTTTTTTCTCGAATTATTTCCTTCAGCAACTCTAAACAATTATTTTCTTGTTTCCATGTTTACTCTTCTCGAGAGCATAGGGCCTCGACAGTACTTTTCAATCGTAGACGGTTCTGTGCTGTTGTTTTTGCACCGTCCCATGAGATGTCGGCGTCTGCTGGTTCGCGCAACATCGACCTTCTCCAAGAGTTTTTTGGTCGACCGCGACCTCTCAATGTGTGACCTATCCTTTGCCACTTTTTGCGTTTGATTCGCCTAAGGATGGATTCGTCATTCGTTGATCTCCACAGCGCGTTGTTGTTGATGGTGTACGCCAGAAAATTTTACAGATGAAGTGGAGGCATTTTTTGACAAAATATTGTAGCCGCTGTGTGATGGGGTTAGAGACCAGTCATTCGTCACTCTCATACAACAATACTGACTTGACGCATGAGCTGAATATTCACAGTTTAGAGCGCCTGGAAATTTGGAACTCGCCCATACTGTATGCATTCGCTAGAATGTCGACCTTGCTTTGTTTAGCCTGCAGTTGACATCTTCATCATCTGCCGTGATGATGCAGCTGAGGTAGCAGAAGCGCTCGACAAATTCCACCGGAATCCGCCAACCAATATCTGCCTGGCGTTATGGTGGTTAATTCTCATAGCCTTGGTCTTTGTGATGTTGACCTCCAGTCCGACAGAGCGTGCCAGCGCGACTAGTCTGTCCGCCTTCGCTTGCATATCAGAGAGTTTGTGAGAGAGGAGGCAGATGTCATCGTCGCAGTCTAGGACCTCAACATGCCTGGTGAAACTCCATATGATGCCTTTTTTATTGAGGGTTATTTGGCTCATGACAGATTAAAATAATCAGCATTTATTGCTTTACCAGTTTGCCAGTAAGCCACATACAAAATTCCTTTCGCATCCCAAACATTTGATGCTAACACCTTCTTATCTGGATTTCTGGATACGAAGTCGTTTCTGGGCCGAAGAACCAGGTTCACACCACTCTTTAGCGACTTTCTGGTTTTTGATTCAGGATCATGATGATATTCCCAAGTTTTTCCAGAGTGATTAGTCGATGCACAAAATCCACTTTATCCTTTTGAAAACACTATAAATGTTGCTGAGAAGGTCGCGTTCGAATGTACGCAGGCGGTTCAATAAGTACTCGTGTTTGAAGACAGAGACCGCTCCTGAGGGAAGTTGGTATCAGCATCGTGTGCTATCGAACGACGGCTAAACAAATTTCAGACTGATTGATGAGTTATTTTGGTTTTGGCAGCGATTCGTGTAAGACGTGTTTCGTGATTTGCGCTTCAAAAACTTCAGTCAAAATATTGCTAACACTGTCAATGAGATGCTTAGGTAGGTAGGTATAGTGGTTGTTGTTTGATACACCTAGGCCTGCTGTAGACCCATTGTGATACCATCGGGGCTGTCCCCTCTCCTCACTATACATCGGCCTCATTGAACCAACCTGTGGCTTTGATATATCTAACAAGACTTGTTATTTTTATATTGGCTACTTGTGCCAAGTTATTCAGGGATCTTTTTCCTAAAATATTGAACCTTCTTCTATCCAGAGCCTTGCACCCACATAGAAAGTGTTCTATAGTCTCTTCTTCTTCAATGTCGTTACAGCTTCTGCAATAGTCGTTATAGGGATAATGCCCTGTTAGGACTCCGAGAAGATTTCTCATGGTTTTCCTGTTTAGTTTCAACAGTCGGTTTGTGCGGCCCATGTTCTATTCCGACCACGTCATTCTACTAGTTGCACAGGTCAGCGACTGAGACCATAGCCTGTTGGCAGCACTGATAGTGTGTTTATCTAAGTATCTTGCAAATTGCTAAAGGTATAGGTATGTTCGCTTTGTCTGGTTGGATCGGTAATGTGGTACCCAATTTCGACGGTTCATCTGCTTTGCAGTCGCCTTCTATGTCTCTATGAATAAGATGCCTAGGGGTTCCATAAAATCTCATTCAGTCACTCCACGATTTTCCAATACGATATCTTATATTATTCTACGATTTCTGGTATTGTTGCTGTTTTTGGATTTGTGGACGTCCTTGAGGTGGATCGTCTTCAAGGCGTGTACGACCACGCTTAAATTCAGCAACCCATCTTTCTACTGTACTAATTGTGGGCAAAAAGTCCTTGCACATTTTCAACAATCGTTCATAAATTTTCTTTGCTTTTAAACCTTCCAAAAATAAAAATCCAATCACTGCACGATACTTGATTTTTTTTCATTGTAGAAAATACTTGCACACGTCGATACCAAATGGCTTGCAATGGTTGCAGAATGAATTTGACAGATTGAAATGAAACAACGTTCATATGAAAAAAGTACCAACATAAAAAGAATATTTAGGCTAGCAGCAGCCCCTCTCTTAATGAACCGCAGAACTTAATGAACTACCTAGGAACTAAACAAAATATATTCTAAAATTATTATACATTAAATAACAAGCAGCAAGTCGCTTATTTGAAGTTTTGTACTGTATTTGATTACATGGCAAAAGGTTGTTGGGATACAGGACATCCTGGCAGGTTAAGTTTACATACACACTATACGAGTATGCATGTATGTATGTATTGTAGGGCTTAGCACATTCATACTCCTATTGCTTATATATGTAAATATAAGTATGCATTTGAGTTTATGTGGGTCAATTGTACCTTGAGTGACGGTGAATGTCTCAAATTGTATGAAATGGTGCCGGTGACAAAAGAGATAATCAAGTCGATAGCTACTTTTGCAGCATACTGCCTTCATGCACACAGACACACACACACGCACACATAGGTATGTATACATGCGTAACAAGCTTATAATATTATATATTTTCTCACATTTCCAAGCGTTTGTGCACTGGTGTCCCTTGTGCTGCCCAAGTTGCCTTTCCATATGCTTTCATTTTTGCTTACATACCCACACAGACACATACAACTACAAAGTAAATTAAATGTATTGTATAAATGTGCATTTCGTGAAAATTGGCATACAAAATTCGTTCGAAATTCCTTACACTCCTTTATGGGTGTACCGTTGAAGCCTTGCCAAAATGTGCTTTGGTCCAATCGTCTCCTTATGCAATTGCACGTAAGTGTGCGCTTTCATTTTCGCTTTAATGCAATTACTTTATTTTTCTATTCCAATCACTCGTTGCTCCATTTTGTGCATCTTTACTGTGCATCCGTGCGTCTTTACTCTTATTGAATTTTTCACTCTGCTTATTTTGAATACTTGCCGTAAGCCACCTGATAAATTTTGTATAACTCAGTGAATGAAATATCAGAAAAATTATACACAAATAAATACTTGTCGCTTACATCTTTTTATTTAATGTTTGGCCGAGCTCTTTCTTCTATTTGTGGTGTGCCTCTTGATATTTTTTCACACATGGAGGGACCTGCAGTTTTATGCTGCCTCCGAACGGTAGATGGAAGAACTTTTGCATGGCAGAAATACACTTGGAGGTTTGCCATTGCCAGCCGAGGGGCGACCGCTATTAGAAATAATTTTGTCTATCATTTGATGTTTCGTGACCAAAATATCGAACCGTACACTTCCGAATAGTTGTAACGCACCAACATATTCGGCTGCGGTAGCTGCAAGGAACAGTGGCAAGGATTAAGGAATAATGACAATGATCGATCTAGTACGCCTTTCATTATCACCGGCTACGTTAAATTTGGCTATATACAGTTAAAAAGCGGTTCTATATTAAGTGATCCAAGTATTTTGCACATAGTCCTTCATTTTTCTGAAAATTAGTTTATTTGTAGGTTTGAAACTAATAAGAAATAAACTGAGAAAATTTAACCCTTTTGAGTTTTATTCAACGCTGAAAATTTTGTGATATACCTTCTGCTCAAATATGAACGAGACTGATTTAATAAAACACAAACGGTTAATTATTGTTTAATTTTTATTTTATCTCCTTCAAAGTAATCACCATTGGAGACGATACACATATGCCAACGTTTTTTCCAATCATCATAGCATTTCTGGAAGGCCGATTTCGGTATGGATTTCAGTTCCTTCTTCGAATTCTCTTTAATGACTTCAATTGTCTCAAAATGTTTTCCACGGAGCGGCAACTTGAGCTTGGGAAACAGGAAAAAGTCACATGGAGCCATATCAGGCGAATACGGAGCTTGCGGAACGATATTAACAATATTTTTGTTCAAATAATCGCGAACAAGACGTGTTGTGTGAGCTGGTGCATTATCGTGATGCAAGAACCATGACTTGTTATCCCACAATTCCTTCCGTTTAAGACGAATGTTCTCGCGCAAACGCTTTAAAACGTCTAAATAATATTCAGCGTTAACCGATCGGCCTTGCGGAAGGAACTCCGAGTGCACCACACCTTCGTAATCGAAAAAAACAGTTAGCATAACCATAATTTTTGAGCGACTTTGGCGTTTGGAATTTTGGGTTTCGGCTCCTCCGGGGAGCGCCATTCCAATGATTGTTGGGCTGTTTCGACGTCATACTCATAAACCCAAGTCTCGTCACCAGTTATGATGTGCCGGATGTCCGTATCAGTCATGGCGAGCATTTCCTTAGCGACAAAATTTCAAACAAATTCTTTGTTCAACTTGAATTTCCATCGTTAAATTCGAAGAACACACTCGAGCTTGACTTGTTTACAGTAGCACAGAAAACAAACTATGTGACATATCACGCTGAAATTTGCCATGTAAGCTTATAACAGTCCTACCATCCAACAAAAAATTTATTTTTGCCATATGTCATCCGCGGACCGTTTTATTGATTAAGTCTCGTTCATATTTGAGCAGAAGGTAAAGTCGTCTAGCAGAAACGTTAATGCTATAACTTAGAAGCTACTTCAACAATTTGATTCTAACGAACTGGGCTGATAATATTTATTTTCCGCAATTTATTCAATGAAATGTATGGTTAACAACCTTAGCTATAATGGCTTCACATCTGCGTGTCATACTTTGTGTTCATATCTGCGCGAGTTTTGAAGGTAAACGGCTCCAAATCGATTGAATGTGCTTTGATTACTGCTTGAACGACCACATTTATTTTCCTATGAGTTACTGTTACGTAATTGTTGGTTTAACATTTTCAATAAGTTTGGCATCAGGCGTATGTTAAGGCTAATCCAACATTTTAATCCCATTTTGCTGTTTCCACTCTACACACCTTCGGTCCCGAAACTTGGGAACGTTGTTTTCTTGTACAATCTCAAGGTTGGTTAGTTCTTCTCTTTAGATCTTCGAAGTGTGTTGTCTTTTTATTTATGAATCGGCATTAAATGAATACTCTTTTGTAGCTCGTGTGCAAAAGAATACGCCTCTTATGAGAATTTATGTTGTAACTGCCGAGGCTTACCGAGCTTTATGTCATCTTCCATTTAACTATTGGACGCTTGACCATCGTTTCAGTGCCGTCTGTTGCTGTCTGGCTGCGCCTGAGTGATGTTCTTGCACTGGTTTTTAAGTAACGCCTGTTTTCGGTATGTGACACTCGAAAGGCGGTACAGCCTCCCAAAAAGATGAAAGAAGACATGAAGAATTGTTAAGAAGACACAAAATTCAAGAGAAAAAAGTATTAAAAATCTACAAACCGGCGTGATGCAGGTAAGAAATGAAACTGGTAAATGACGACAAAAAAGTTTTCACAAAAATTTAGAACCCAACATTAAACTTTTTTCCTAAAAAAAATTTTTTTTAAAGTATATTTTATTAAAAAAAAAATACAAAAAAGAAAAAAATATTAAAAATATCCGGAGATACAGCCTGCCTAATAAAAGCGTGACCGGTAAAATTCAAACTTACAATTCTGTTATCAAAAAAAAAAAAACTAAATACTTCGTAGCGCCACCTTTCTTTTCAAAAAAATAGATAAAAAATATATTTTTCGTATGAAAAATCCACAAACTCATGTTTTTATTAAAAAACAAAAACATTCAGAGCACTTACGTAAATATTAATCTCCGTATTAACTACTAGGAACGATGTCAAAAAAAAATTTACCTACCCTAATGTATGTGCTTATGGCTGCTTTAGCCGACTAACAAGCAGAAGTGTGTAGGTTCAAGACACCGGGTACGAAACACCAATAATAGAAAAGGTTTTTTCAAATAGCGGTCGCTCCTCAATAGCCTGTGGCAAACTTTCGCATTCATCTCTGCCATGGAAAAGCTCCATGCTCCAAAGCTCGACAGCCCCAAGACGCATATTGCAAATAGGAGGAGGAGCTCGCTCAAGTGCGCCACAAGGGACAATAGTATGCACAATTTATAATTATCCTTATGAAAATTGTCTGGATAAGTGCACAACTGGTAGTCTGATCCTACAGGAATGAGATCCTTGGGGTCACTTTGCTGTTATATTTGATAATTTATTGGATATAGTCTTCGATACATTGAAATTAGTATTTAGAAATAGGAAAATGTCCATTTATAATGTAACCAGCAAATACCCAAATACCCGTCATAAAGGCACTGTATAAAAATCGAATCATTGTGCCTCCCTTTAAAATCTTTAGAATTGAATATCTCGAAACCGATCAAGTTTTGAATATTTCGTCATATAAAAAAGGCGTATCATAGAGGCTTATTGTTACCTTATACGCTTAATGTGGTGAAAAA